>NC_056740.1:383117629-383417629 GCF_019279795.1 Protopterus annectens | reverse complement strand
GTATCACAGCAGGTAATGGACATGTTAATGCAGGATCAAATTACAATTACTGAATACAATTACATGGTCATTGAATTCCCTAAACTTCCGGTGATCTTCAGAGTACCAAAGATTCACAAGGATTTAAACAACTCCTCCTTCGTTCAGTTGTTGATTCTGGTTGGTCCAAAACTAGCTACATTGCAAATTTTTTGGATAATAAATTGAAATACCGTGTTTTGCAGATACCTTATATATGTAAAGACTCATGGCAGTTTTTGTCCATGTGTAATAGTTTGATGCCTATACATGATGAGATTTTCATAACTATAGATGTGAAAGAAATGTTCAATTGTATACCCCACCAAAGAGGTATGGAATGCTTTGGTGAATTTTTACATCATGTATTGGGTTTAAATCAGGACATCATCAACACTTACTGCCAATTAATGGCTATAGTATTAAGGTACAATTTTATAAAATTCGATGGGCATTTTTCAAGCAGTTACAAGGGGTTGCCATGGGCTCTGCCTGTGGGCCCCTCTATGCCAGTATTATCATGGCCAGGTGGGGAAAATGTTTCCTTTTTACTAGCAAATATTATACCAACATTACCATGTATGTCTGTTACTTGGATGATTTGTTTGTGTGTTGGAAGGGACTTTCTGAAGAGATTCCACAGTTTACTGATTATATCAACCAGACCACCGATTTTTTAGTATTCATCTATTCTACTGGTATTGACCAAATAGCTTATTTGGATGTTAAACTTTCCAAGACTTTTGATGGGGGCATTAAGTCCAACATTTACAGAAGGCCCACTTTTTCTGTTACTTACATTATTCTAGTAGCCATCTCTTTCATGTCAAGGGTGGGATCATTAAGAGACAATTAGTAAGAGTTGCCTGTATGGTCTCTGAATTTAGTGACTTCCTGGGATGACTGTAACCTAATGGCACAAATGTTTTTGGACCGTGGATATCCTATATCCATTGTCAATAACATCAGGGAAGAAGTTACTAAGAAACATAGATCTGGCTTCTATCGACCTCTATTACAAACACCAGGTCAGTGTTTATTTTAATCCAGCTTACAGCTGGATGTGTCTATCAGCCAGTCCACAGCTCATAGACCAGATTTGGATGTACATAATCATCTGGAAAATAATAGATCAGGTATGAGTAGTGACTCCTTTTGGGCGGCCATGGAGGTGCAGCAGTTAGCGTTGCCGCCTCACAGCAAGAGGTTCTCTGGTTCGATTCTTGGCTGGGGTGCCTTCTGTGCGGAGTCTGCATGTCCTCCCTGTGGTCGCGTGGGTTTCCTCCGGGTGCTCTGGTTTCCTCCCACATCCCAAAGACATGCAGTAGGTGGATTGGACACTCTAAATTGGCCCTAGGTGTGAGTGTGTGCATGTGTATGCCTTCTGTGGAAGGTTGGGTGCCGGGCTGGCAACTCGACATTGTAAAACACCACTGCCAATCATGAGTGGACAGATGATCTGCTGTGGTGACCCCTAACTGGGAAAAGCCAAAAGAAGAAGAAGAAGAAGGGTAGTGACTCCTTTTGCCCTTTTGTGACTACATTTTGTAATGACAGTTCAATGGTCATGGATATTTTAAATAAAAACTGGAATATCATTAGGGGTGATCCAGATATGTTGGATGTTTTTGGGCAATCCCCTAAAGTGATATAACAGAGAGAGCCCAATATTAAGAATATTCTGGAGAAGCAGTGTAATAAAATGACTTCAAGCCAGATGACACCTTGTGGCATGTGGCATCAATGCCAACATATTTTTCCTGGTTCTAGTATTAAAGTGCAGGATAAGATCATAAAAATTGGGGGCAAATACAGCTGTTATCCATGAGCAGTTATTTGCATCACCATATGTACACAATTACTGCTTACTATACAGTAGGATGGCCAATAAATTTAAATAGTTGAAGGGGAGTAACCAGGTGGGAGGGTAGGAACATTTTCTGTCTGACTCACAAGAGACAGAGCTATGGTCTCTTTTCAAGATTTAGTATGCAGTTAAATGCAGAATACAAGTAAACACAGTGCAAAGAAAACAAATCACAGTATGCAAAGTAGAAAAATCAATAAAGTGATACAAAACACAACAAATATAAAACAAACTAACCTTTCCCTCACAGCAAACTGTAGCAGAATCTGGGTGAGCCTTTTAAGTAAAGCTCTGAAATGTTTTATTTTACCCCCTTAAATAGAAGGTTTACTTCCTAGCTGCACCCCCTCAGTTCACAGATGATTAACCTTAGCTGACCTGTTGTAACTTATGTGTGACTCCTTAACTGACCTCTTCTAATTTCCGTCTGACTCACAAGAGACCCACTTTTTCTCTCTGGTCTCTTTTCAAGTTCTAGTTTGCAGTTAAAAGCAGAATACAAGTAAAACACAGTGCAAAGAAAACAAATCACAATATACACAATAGAAAAAGGCAATAAAGTAATACAAAATACAACAAATAAAAAGCAAACTAACATTTTCCTCACAGAAAATTGTAGCAGAATCTGGGTGAGCCTTTCCAGTAAAGCAATGAAATGTTTTATTTTACCCCTTAAATAGAAGGTTTAGTTCCTACCTCCACCCTCTCAGTTCACAGATGATTAACCTTAGCTGACTTGTAACTTATGTGTGACTCCTTAATTGACCTCTTCTAATTTCTGTCTGACTCACAAGAGACAGAGCTGTGGTCTCTTTTCAAATTTTAGTATGCAGTTAAAAGCAGAATGCAAGTAAAACACAGTGGACAGAAAACAAATCACAGTATACAAAATAGAACAAGGGAATAAAGTAATACAAAACACAACAAATAAAAAGCAAACTAACCTTTCCCTCACAGCAAACTGTAGCAGAATCTGGGTGAGCCTTTCCAGTAAATACATATATATATATATATATATATATATATATATATATATATATATATACACACACACACACACACACACACACACACACACACACACACACACACATTTATATGTACATATGGGTATACTACAATTAATCTAAAACATCCAATGTCAGCTGTAATAATATCAACTGAAAAAAGGTCTAAAACAAGGTAACTGACACAGTAATATGCATACTTCGACAAACAGCCTTGGCACATGCAAAAATCTAGCTTAAAATAAACGAAAACATTTTTTGCACTCACTGCTAATTACATATACTAACTATGAGATTGCACAAACATACGGTATGGGAAATTTCCCTACACCTGGATTTGTGCTATCTTGTACACATTTCGATCAACTGCCTAATCATAAGTGGTCAGCTAGTCAGCTGTTGACCTAACACACATACTCGACCTATTCACTAGCACCCATATAAAGATACAGATATAGATACAGGTAGCTACCAAGGGTGTGCGGGTGCTAGGGCTTCCTTTCTGCAGTGAGTCTTGGTGCAACAGTGAACATGCAATTTACTGTTCTTGTGAAAAAATTGCTATTTATTTTTCATATATTTGGGCCTTACAGAATTGTCTCTCAGTTGTGAAGGGCAGCCAACAAATTTCTTCCTGCCTGATGCCATGGTACTGTTTTTTCAGCACATGTCCTTACTTCAAATACTAGGTAGCATTTCATATAAAGTCAGAATACTCGATCACACAAAGAAAAAGTGGTTTATTGTCTGGTTTGATAAGCATTTACTTCAATGTCTACATAGTGTTTAGTTTTTGAAAGCAAACTCTGCATTCTTTGATGCTGAAATCAGTAAAAGGGCTAAAAATTAACCAAAATATATAGCAGATTTATATTTTCAAGTTTTGGAGTCATTAATTTAGCAGCAAGTGATGTAATATTCCCCTCAAATGCTCAAAATACTTGCACATTCATTAACATAAAACAAAATAAAATAAAATGTAAAAGTCAGTAATATAGGGCAGTGCTTCTTAGTCTCTCCCTAAAAACCTAACCTTACCTCTATTGTTGTAGAACAGTACCTCCCCAGTCAGTCTGTGCAGACATGGGCGTGCCCTGTGTGACTGACATGCCAAATGGCTGTGATGTCGTACGCAAATGATGCATGATTGACTGCCATGCAGATTTCACAGTGACATCATGCACATATCTGTCAATCATCTACATAAATTTGTGAATTTTCAATGAATTAAATGCTGCTGGTGTTCAATGTAAGTTGTAAGGTATCCCTACCAGATAATCCAAGTATCAAAACTTCAAAATTCATACTGTCTGGACCATATGATCAGTTTGGAAACTTTGAAAGTTTTGAATGGAGATCACCGTACAGCATGGAATGGGAAATGTACCCTTTTCCTCAATGTAGTGCAATCTTGGAGTTGGTATTATTTAATATATATACATTATATATAGACTGGAGTTCTGCTGTGGCGACCCCTAACCGGAAAAAGCCGAAAGAAGAACAACTTGCGAGTTATACTGCTGTTGCTTTAGCATTAGGTAATTGTAGTGCCCCCTAGAACTAACATGCCAAATACCAGATGAATATTCATACGGCTGTTGGAAGACATCAGCATGACCATTCATTATTCAAACACATCACGGGGTGTTGGGTGGTGGGCTGGGTTTACTACTGTACCACCTGTGGAGGTACTGTTCTACAACATTGTCACCTTACCATCTTTCAGGGGATATTCGAGCTGTCCTGGAAAACTTTAATATTTAATATATTAATGTTTGTCAATGTCTCTATTATGAAAAACACAGGCTAGATTAATTAACTATTTACTCTTACTTTTGTGCATAGCTCTCAACCTTCCATTGCCAAAATGAGGAACACTTGCCTTCATAATGTGGAACAAATGGGCAAAATGTGGAACACACGCTAATGGCTTACTAACATCTTCAACTAGGAAAGTCATAGGGTGATTAAAATATGCTGGTTTTACTTATAAAGAAGATCCTTTAATGGAATAATATGATACATTGCTATTTACCATGGATTTCACTTAAAAAAATTCCTAACACTGAATGTGTGACAGACTCTTTCAATGTGGAACTTCGTGGAATATGAACTTTTTAAGACCCCAACTGAGGTACGCTCCTCGTAAGGTACACTTTTGTGGCCTTGCGTCATGGCCAAAAAGGTTCACATACCAACACGCTTACCCAGTTAACTAAATAAAAAATGAGAATTGCAAGACCATCTTTAGGCATTTGTTTGCAATTCCTTAAAAAAATGTGTTGAGCTGCACACCTGAGGTATTGTTCTACAACATTGCCACCTTACCTTCTTTCAACAGACATTCAAGCGGTCCTGGACAACTTTTATATTTAATATATTAATTGTGGTCAAGGTCTCATTCGTTTGCAATTCTCTAGAAAAAAAGAATGTGTTGAGCTAGATATTTATTGATTTTATGCACACGCTGCTGTACATTGTAAAAAAAATAATCAAAACCTAACTTATACGTGAGCAGTTTATTCCTGTTTACACGAGGGTGCTCAGAAGGTTCTGCCGCTCCAAGCTCCCTCCTGCAGTCAAAAAGTTGTTATTTTTAGGGATTGAGAAGACTAGTCCATATCCTCTGGAAAAGGTACAACAATGTGAAACGCTAACAACAGTATGTAATATTTGAGTAAAAAAGTTATTTTTAAAAGCGAATTCGTTACTCAGTCATTAAAAATACAATAAAACGTACACACCGCGCTAAAAAATATACACACAAAACTGCGCAACATATATATCAATCAATGGGACACCTCTCAAATGTACCTCATTTCGAGGAATGCTCCTCATCTGAGGTGAGATCCTAAAACGGTCATCCTCAAAGTTCCACATTGAAAGCATCTGTCACACGTTCGGTGTCAGGATTTTTTTAACTGACATTTATAACAAAGAGAACAACAATCATATTGACTCATCGCAATAAGTTTTAAGATACAAAAATAGCCAAATTTAACTATCTTATAAACTTCCTACACGAAGCTGTTAGCGTTTCACATTTTTGTTCCAAATTATAACAGGCAGTGGTCCTCATTCTGGAGCCGGGGAGGGTTGATAGCTGTAGCTCATAGACATTAATTCCCGTGTTGCTAATTTTCTGAACACTAATCATTTCCAAGAATTGGCAACTTTTTGTCTAATGTAACATTATATTCCTTAATGCATTTCTGTGTACGAACACATTTCTCCAGGAATCTTCGTGAGGCTTCCTGACTCAGCAGGTAGGTACCTTTCCCAGTGATATCACGAGGTACTACTGAATAAAGCAGGAGGAGGGCCAAAGTCCAAGAGGCGCGTCTGGGCGTGGATAAGTGTACAATGCAGGTGGGACTCCCAAAAGTATGGCAAACTACAGCAATTCAGATGCCATAAGAAACTAGGGAAAGTGAGAAGTCACCTGATCCCGTAAAACCCTCGAGCTTGGCCGCCGGCAGTATCTGACTAACGCAAAAGTGAATTGTGTCAGGTACATGGAGTAGGAGTAGTTTACAGGGCATGCGCCTGCCGTTTGCTTCAGTACCTAGTTCGTTGCTATGGCTGTGGTGGAGCTTTACACTAAGGTAAGGCAGAATAAAATACATTACTGTTTTAATATATCTTCTTCAGAAATTCTATATATATGTTATTTACATTTACTTTTACATCAACATGGCTGCCGGAAGTGTTTCCTTAAAGTTACTTATTTGTTGGAACAAGTTGTCATCTTATCTTTTCACAGTGTAAAGAATGAAGTGCGCAGTATAAACAGCTTGGTTACTTTTAGATGTTGAAATTCTACAAGCTGCTGTCATTTGGTGCTTTAGATTGTTCTAAAAAAGTAGGTAGTATTGTATTGAGAAGGCAACATTTTCATGCTCTGATTATAAGAAGTTAGATCGACGAGGAGGTAATAGGTGAAGTGGCAAAACACATGTTTTTAAAATGTTTAAAACACGTCAGACAATAAAAAGTAATGCAACATACGGCCGGAGGCCACCGTTTGAGGCAAGCTGTTTTAAGTAGAATTGACATAGAAACAATATTTTAATGAACATACCCGCCTCTCAGTTTATGATCAGCAGTGCAATAAGCAACCTGATTAACAAGGCTTGTTTGTAGTTCTGTAACTATAAGTGCAAGTCATTTTCAAAAAAGCCTGCATAGTGCATTTGCAGCAAGGTTAACAACCAGTCCCTGTATGCTCCATAGGTAGATCATATTCAGCCGTGAATAGTAGTTGTGCTTTTGTTCACAGTCATTTGGAGTTATACATCTAATTTAATTCCAGTAAGCATGACTTTGGCTATTTTGACAACAAAACACAAATCCTACTTGTAGTACTTTGTTGAATTAGCGGTTTATCCACATCTGTTCCAGTGAGTTAGTGGTTTATATTTATGAAACAGAAGCCCTGTTACTACACCCCTGCACACATTCCATTCTCAGTGACATTGAACATGTCCACCCCATCACGGGTCAACAGTACTTAAGATTGCTACAGCACTCCTCACATTTTTCTATCCCCTCTAACCTGTTTTAATATGCCATTTGTAGTAACGCCAGCACTTCCCAATTTCGCAGAATCAGATATCAGAGACTGTGACACCGAAAAATCCCAGCTCTCCTTGGCCACATGTTTGTGAAACTTCAGATTGTGTTTGTTTTACATTTTTTTTTCATTTAGTAGGTTTTTGATAAAGAAAATGGTCTAACGTCATTTATCCCATCTGTAACTCCGTTGTTGTTCTTCCATCCCTTCCCCAAGCTTAACTGCCTTATGCAGCTTCAACCAAAAAATGCTATTGTCCGAGATTGGTACATTTCTCCCTGCCACTTACTAAACTGGCAGCTATTATTCATAATTTGCCAAAGCATTTTACCTGTAACCATTGATGGACAGCAAGATGTTGTTAACCCATGAACAACACTTATATAACCAGTTCAACACATTGCAAATTATTTTGTATCACCATCACTAACATTGTTGTGTATTTAATAAAAACACAGACATCAAGTGGATTACATGTCCGCAACCATGCGTTCATTGCCAATTACTGCCAATGACTCTTGCTGATTAAAGCCAATTGTTTTCAGATGTGTGCAAGGCAGAATTGCAGGGAGGCTATTTCTTCACTTCATAGCTGTGCCTGAAACACTATAGAGCAAACAGCACTGTCAATTTCCGGCCTTTCTGATTAATCTTACCCACAGCATAACATTTTTTACTCAATTCTTCTTGGCAGCCTTACAGTATGCCAAGGAGTCATTACCAGGCTAATTAGTACCCTGGCAGCAGTTTCTTGAGGCTGTTTGGCCTGTAGAAGGTCCAGCTAAAGAGTCCTGATATCCCCTGCCACGTACCTTGGCCTCCCTCACCTTTCCTGCCTTCTGCCACAGAAGGGAGGCATATAACTTCCTTCTGACAAGCACATCTGTTACTCTAAATTGTGGCCCTTCTGTGCTAAACCCACTTATAATTCTATACAGAAAACCTGCATACCATCCTGTGACAAATAAACCCATCCCCATCATAGCTATTTGGCCACCTGACCCAAATGCCAGGGTGAGAAATGTACAGCCCACTAATGTTTCTTACTAAATTATCCATAGTATTATTGATTCTCTGCCTCATCCTCTGTACTGCCTCAATAGACCTAGTCCCCCTCCAGCTTCTTTTCTGTACAGCTTCTGGCTAACAGCTAAAAGGCTGTGGCCAGCAGTTATGCTATGATTTATCTCCTGCACTATCAAACCAACCAAATCTTTTATCGGAAGCTGGCAAATGTCATTACCTCCTAAATGTAACACAATGGTTGTGGGAGGTTTGCTCATTCTGGCTGTTTGTTGCAGCACTGCCCTATACTGATGCCATTGCATGCCTGACACTGTAACCCAGATCCTCTTACAAGAATCTCAATTCCACCTTTGGAAGGATGAATCCAACCTGCCTTGAACCCAGTGATGGAACCTCTGGATAAATGAATGACTCGCTACCCAAATGTACTTCCAATCCGACGATGTGTGGGCTGCACACAAAAAGCAAGGCTTAAAGTTGTTCACACCTCGCACAGCTTTTGTTAGCATTGGACTTCCCCCTGCCTAACCTCTTAATGTCAGTCTGAGATGCCCCTATTATGTGTGCAAATGTCTCTGCCCTTATCTGAAAAGAATGCAACGTATATCTGTCTGTGTCTAAGCCACACAACTTTACAGCTTCCTGTAAGACTGCCCTCACCTGATACTGTATAAGAGGATCCTCTTGCTGATGACAAAAGAACAGATCTTCTAACATACCCCTATAGTTGCAGTATTCCAACAGGACTGTGTCCAGCTTCCATTCTAAACTCTTTGGGATAATACCTCTTACCCATTGACCTTCCTCGTCTTGATCTATTTTGGATTTAGCCATATAAACCTAGGTGTCTTCCTCAGACACATGTACATGTGCCAGAGGTAATACTATCCGTTGGGCTTTCTTCTTGCTCTGTTGAATGATCTCTGACCATCTAAATGCCCCACAATAAGCCAACAAAAAGGCAGCCCTAAATAATACTTCATATGAAGACGAGCAAATTGCTAAAATGCAAACCATATTTATGTAGAACTGCTGGCCCTATGGGATACTTCTTGTCTTTAATTTTAGGTGTTTGCCTCCCTTAGCACTTAAACATTGACCAGGCTTAAAATGAACTGGCTAAGTCCTTTAACCCTAGAGCCTGATGACACCAATTCAAGGCTGATAATGTGCTTCTTGCCATCCCCACACTCCAACCTCTTTCACTTGTTCCCAAAATATAAGCCCTAATGTGGATGACTGGAATTAGCTATGATGGTTCCCAGACCTTGGATAGTGTAGTCTGCAAAAATTGCTGTATGCATTTATTATACCTTACCCTTGTCCTTCCACTGAGGGCATTTCACATTAGCCACCATTCTCATCTGTCTATAAGGCCCATGAGTATGTTGACACTCAAGTCTGGAAAGGTTTTGCATCTGGAGCCGGGAACCTGAAGCCGAGCCACTGTAAATGAGAAAGGGAATCTGCCAATGAGTTATCAATGCCCAGTATGTGTTGTGCCTTATGTTTAACATTTAGTGTTAAGCAGTTAAAAGTGAAATGCCTCATCATTCTGCCTAAAACTCCTTTACCCCCTAGTTGATTGTTCACTATATGCACTACCCAGCTGTTAACAGAGTGAAGCTAAACTACCATATCCTTCATCTGTTCTCCCCATATTTCCAAAGCCACTACCATTGGAAAAAATTCCACCTGCAATTGAATTACTTAACCTGCCCTTAACTTGATTCGGCTGTGCCACATTGAACCACTGCCCTTGGAAATAACCCCCCCAAAACATATTCCCACTGTGGCATTTGTAAGCACTTCAAGTGGACGTTGAGTTTCCATTTTCTGCCATACTGTTACCCCTTTATAATCTGTAAGAAAACACAACCATACCCTTAAATTCTTCTTCATTCCTTGGGAAATTCTAATTCAGTGGTCCGGCTTTGTGCAGCCTGATCCTTTGGCAGTAAGGCACCTCATAAATGAACACCCCACTGGGATTACTGTGCAGGCAGAGTTCATCAGCCTGACTAGCTCTTGTAGTTTGAGTGCCATTTTATTCTGACTTAACACTTGACTTAATGCTAAACATAACTTTTGCACCCTGTCTATTAGGAAGTCTATACTGACCATTCAGACTGTCAGTCTCTGTTTGTTGGGCCGTCTGCTTTGTCCACTGCCAATGGCACCCCTAGTTCTTTTCATACTCCTTTGCTCATTGTTCAGATCTGACTACAAACTAATCACCATAGACATCCACATCCTGCCCCCACCCCTATTAGGGAAACCACCATAAAAAATTTCTCCAAAGCCAACTTCACACTTCTTAAGATGGAAGTGGCAAACTTCACAACACCCATGCAGCTGGACAATAGAGGTACAACTGCTGAATCCTACACAAATGCACTTTATAAGCACTTACATGAGTGCATGGATCATGCTATCCCTAACAGAACCAAGATGCTATCCTCCAAAAAAAAGGATGCCAGTGTGGTGGTCCCCTGCCATAAACACACTCTACAACAGAAGAAAGAAACTGCTGCAAATAAGAGTAAAATCCCATGATTGGAGGAACTCTCTGGTCAGCCTCAGTAAGAAGCTGAGATCCCTCATAAAATCCTCTAAAGCTAGTTACAAAAAAAAAAATTGCCACGGTTTCTAAAGACAACCACAAAGCATTCTATAGCTATGTCAAGAATCTCAATGGCAACACTCAGACCTGCTCTGAGTTACAGCACAATAACACTAAATATACAGAACCAACGGATATTGCTAACATCCTGGCAAATAGGTTCAGTGCTAACTTTACCCTCCTCTCACCCCCTAAAGGGCCCATCTCTATACCGGAAGAATGCAAAGTTCTTGTAATTATGGCTGCACAGGTAAAAACCACACTCTCCAAAGCCAAGAACACAGCATCCATGGGGCCTGACAACATCCCAGGCTGTGTTCTACATGAACTACAGAACAAACTGGCACCCCACCTAAGTACCATGTTCAATCATAGCCTCGCCTCAGGCTTTGTGCCCACTAAATGGCACACAGCGATGGTTATCCCACTCCAAAAAGGGAGATCCATCACGGACCCCGGGAACTACTGCCCCATTAGCCTGACGAGCCTGGTCTGCAAGGCCATGGATCGTATTATCATGGAACTTATAAACAAAGACATTGGTAATCTCCAAACTCTGGACCCCACCCAGTTCAGGTTTGTAAAAGGCAGATCATATCTCCTAAACCTGATAGACTTCTTTGAAGCAGTCACCAAAGCCGTAGATGAGGGTGAGGTGGTTCACACAGCCTGTTTAGATCTTGCGAAGGCTTTCAAAACCATCCCCCACTCTGGAATTATAAACTCACTAAACTAGGTATAAATCCCTATGTCACAAGATAGGTTGCCAACTGGCTCACTGACAGTACCCACACTGTGAAAGTAGCAGACTCCAAATCTGACTTTAGACCAGTGACAAGTGGAGTACCACGGGGTTCAGTCCTGGGTCCTCTCCTGTTTGGTATCCACTTCTCTGAAGTACAGGCTAACACAGCAGGACTTTGGCTAATGAAGTTCACAGATGACTGCAAACTAGGAGCCATAATCAAAACTCCTAATGATGTGGACATCCTACAAAAGGGCTGCACTGAGACAGATGCCTGGTGTCAAAGCCATGGCCTCAAGCTGATTGCCAAAAAGTGCATTATCATCCCTTTTGGTAAAAACTCTGTAGCCATGAACGACCACATAGATGGTAGTCTACTTAACACCGAAAGTGTGATAAGAGACCTTGGGACACAGGTGGACAGTAGTCTCTCCTTTGATAATCACATCGCCACAGTAGTCTGGAAATCCTTCTATGTGGCACACCTCATCACAAAAGGTTTCTCATCCAGGAAAAAAGAGGTCATTGTTCCCCTCTACTCATCACTCATTAGACCCATTATAGAGTACAATGCGCCTTTTGGTATGTACCTCACAAGACATCTACAACAACTGGAAAGGCCGTAGAAATACCTCACAAAGAGGATTACCGGCCTCAAACAGATGCCCTACGCAGACAGTCTCAAAAAACTCCAGCTTTACTCCATCGCATATCACCTACTCAGAGGCGATCTCTGCCCAACATACAAAGCTATGTCAAAGCCAGAGCTGTTGGACATGTTCCACTTAAAGAAATCCCAATCCCTCCGAGCAACACGTTCTAAGGACCTAAACCTTGTCATCACAATAAACAAAACATGCTGGAGGGATAGATTCATGTCCCAGAGACATCCCATATTCTGGAACAAACTACTTATGTATATCAAACAAAGCTCCTCATTAGCACTCGTCAAGAAAAATCTTGATGATTGGATGGGAAATAGGAAATTCACCCTGGGGATCACTTCTGTGGCTCTGCTCAACAGGGGCACAGAAAAATAATTTTCTTGGGTGGCGAAAGCCAGGGTACGTTTTTGGCTAGGCTTATATAGGCTCTAGGGCCAATAGCCTAGTACCTACCTATGAACAAAATTTGTACTGTAAATGGTTCCAACAGTAGCCAAAAGTTTATTGAAAACACCTCCCTGCTCCCCCTGTCTGCTTTAACAAACTGACCTAACATTGATCCTGTATATTTGGGCATCCTATATCTACTAAAACTGTTCCTAATTTCACAAATCAGAGATCCACAGTCTGTTGTTATAGAGCCCCTGCTAGTATCCAGCCAGCATAACAAACCCAAATCCAAACCATGACCATGGCCTTTTGACCCCCCCTTTAGAAAAATGCATTGTGGTCACTCTGTTGAAATGCTTCCACATGCCTTTCACTTTGTTGGGGCAGCTTTCCCCCATAATCTCTGCATAAATAGAATGCCCAATCACACAGTTTTCCATGTCCTTCTTATCACCAGTTTCTTTTTTTGCCCACTGGATAGTCAGTCCTGCTATCCTTATCCTTCTGCCTTTCATCCTCCTTTTCTATTCAAAAGGGAAAATATATCTACATAATCCCGTTTGCAAATCATTGCTTTACTTGCTCATTCAAATGAAAGCCAAGAGGCTAGTCTAAACTAACCTCACCATGCTACCTGTTCTGTATCGCCTTTTCTCCTTTCTGCATTGCCTTACCATTTTCACCCCATGGTTTTAATTAGCGATCTTCCCCATTTCCTTTGAGCTGTCTTAATAAGGACCTGATCTGGTCCAAAATTTGCCCCTTTGATTGAGACAACCTTTCGCTAACTTCTATATCCACTGTTGCTCCAGCTAACTCTTAAGTCATTTGATGCCTACTTATCCTTAGGCCCCCAAGCTCTTCCTGTTGAATCTTGTCTTAGTAAAGCTTATTCACTGGACTGAAACCAATATTCGGCTAGCTTATCATCCTGAAAAAATCCTTGGCTTTGTAACCACTGGAAAAAAAAATTGATAGTCATTTAACTTGAGCTTGCCTTCCTCCTTGTTCGGCCTCTTACGTTTCTTGCAATATTTCTTCTTTTTCTTATATTTACAAGCCTTCTCATCCTTCCTGTCACTTTCATCCACCTTCTTTTTGATGCTTCCTTCTAAAACTGTTGGTGCAGTGGTGCAGCAGTTAGCATTGTCACCTCGCAGCAAGAGGCTCTCCAGTTCGTTTCTCAGCTGAGGTGCCTTCTGTGCAGAGTCTGCGTGTCCTCTCTGTGTTCGTATGGGTTTCCTCCAGGTGCTGTGGCCTCCAGGTGCTCTGGCTTCCTCCCACATTCCAAAGACATGAATCTGGAGCATTTCTCCCATGGTCTCTGCTGAAAATGTGCTCTGCTCCATTCAGACTTTCCCGATTAAACATATGTTAAATAAATCAAATTTAAAACCCTGTGCTAAGTCTTGCTTGATGGTCAAGGGGCAGATGATTCCCAGGTTGCAGTTAGCATTGTCACTTCACAACAAGAGGTTCTCTAGTTCAATTCCCAGCTGGGGTGCCTTCTGTGCAGAGTCTGTGTGTCCTCTATGTGTTCGTATGGGTTTGCTCCAGGTGCTCTGGCTTCCTCCCACATTCCAAAGACATGCATCTGGAGCATTTCTCCTATGGTCTGTGCTGAAAATGTGCTCTGCTACATTCAGACTTTCCCGATTAAACATATGTTAAATAAAATAAAATTTAAAACCCTGTGCTCAGTCTTGCTTGATGGTCAAGGGGCAGATTATTCCCAAGTTGAGTATTAACCACTGAAGGAACCTGCAACTGCCCTGACTCCATTGTCTGTCTATATAAATCCTTCCAGCAATCTTTCTTTTTAAGGCTTAACATAGCCTGCACTTGTGCTTGAATATGCTGCTCCATCTAACAGTAAAAAGCAACACAAAAGGAAAAGTCTCTGTTAACTTACTAGTTTATAATCCTCTGCTCCACTCCCTTGTTGCACTCCCTGTTCAGGTCCCAGCACACCTACAATTTTTTTTTATGTATTATTAAAGCTGTGCAAGCACTCCAGCCCTAAATCCTCAACCTCCATAAGCCCTGCCATGTGGTCACTCCCAGGCCTCAACTTCAAACCTCAACTTTCCAGCCCTGCCATGTGGTCACTCCCAGGCCTCAACTCCCCAGGCCTGCCATGTGATTATCCACGGGTCTGAACACACTGCCTCTACCTTGTGGTTACCCGCGGGCCTCAACACACCGCCTCTGCTGTGTGATTATTCACAGGCCTCAAATAACTGGCCCTGCCATGCAGTTATTTGCAGGCCTCAAACTATCCCTATCATGTAATTACTCACAGGTCTCACTACTCACCAGCTGTGATGTGAAAGAAAGTTATATGTTGTTGTAAACTTAATATATAGCATTTTCTATGCATAAACAACCTTATCCTGTTAACCAAACCACCTGCTTCCTTAATTTGAGTCCAGCTTCTAAACCTCAGGCTTCCGCCTGGCCTCAGTGCCTTGTTTATCAATTCCTTCACAAGCCTTGTATCGAGATCCAACCCTGCTTGAAATTACTAACTTTATTTTATTCCTTACTTGCCTGATTTCCTTTTTTTAATTTATGTCCTAACAAAATTTTGCGCTGGTTAGCTTTAAAAAACATCCTTTAAAACTTTAGCCTGCTTGTAACTGTAAATGTAGGCACTCTAAACTGAAAGTAAATTGAAAATTAAAAAAAACTAAATCAGACTATACCATTAATCTAATTACTTACATATAATCTGCATAACATGCCCCTAAACCACATTATTCTAAACTTCTAACAATAAAAAAACTACCTTTCCTCTTTAATATAGAAGACACCAGAAACCTATAACCTCCATGCTTTAGCCGACACAAAATCAAAAAGGCCCTTACCTTGCTCACAGAGAACACCCACGTTGTACAAATAGTTGAAAGCTGCTGAGGTAGAAATTGAAAAAAAAAATGATGTCCTTTGTTCCCAGCCATTTCAATACTACTGAACAACAGCTCATCCCACCCTAACCCTCCTGATCTATCCTGTTCCTACCTGTTCTTCCACTCCCCCACGAAACTTGAGTCCAAGCTGACCTGCCTCAGACAAATGATGGCTTTCTGCAACTTGGCTTGCCAGCTGTTGGTTCAGATAAGGAGCTTGACTGTAGCCCAAGAGGAGTGTTAATGCAATTCTGGGCTGTGCTTAAGAAAGGCTAACCTCATTGTATTTCAGTGGGCGTTCTGCACTATGACAAAAAGTGCAATGAGCTTGGTAGTCGGAGAGAATTGAGAAAGGAGATGCTGATTTTTAGGTTGATAGGAGTCAGCTGAAGTGGTTTGGGTACCCAGCAAGGATTCTGCTAAGCATGCATCTCCTGCAGACAGTGTACCTGACTTTAAAACAACTGATAGATCCAAATTGGATAGAGAAATCAAACTGCCAAGATGCTAAAATCACCAATATTTTAATCACTTCTAGTGCCTCGGTGTAACCACCTTCACGGAATACAAACTGAAAATACAGGCAAGGTCCTTTATACTTCTCCATACATTCTAAACAATCAGTAAACACATATTCAATTCACTAATTAAATAATTAAGAAAAATCCTTTCTTAAAGCAAGCATTTCCAATTTAACTCATTGTTTAGTCCCATAGGGACTAATGTATTATACTTTAAATAATAAATACATTCTTTATATAAAAGTTTTTCTTTCAATAATGCTTCATTTTCACATGAATAATTAATCTGTTCCAAAATACTTCATTGTAGCAACAAATTATTACTATCATGTGCTGTTTTAAAATGTGCATAAATAACATTTCCCTCCCTTTGATTTTTAATGTCTCTCAAATGTTCCACAAATCTAACTCGGAACATTTGTTTCGTTTCTCCAACAAAAAATAAATTACAGGGGCATCGCAATACATAGACTGACTACCATTTTACCATCACAAGTAAATGAGCCTTTAGGCGTAAATTTAACAATAAATTCAAAATCATTTATAATATGTGCACAAACAGAACATTTACCACATCCAGAAGTACCCAAACATTCTGGAAATTTGTGTATATCTGTCCTTGCCAAAACAAAACCTTCATGTACTAACATATCTTTTAAGCTTTTACCTTTCACAAAAGACATGGAAGAGTATTCAGGCAGTATGTGTGACAAGACTCTATCTTTCAGTAAAAACTTCCAATAATATTTAACCATGTTTGTGATTTCATCACTTTTGATGTTATACATAGATACAAAATATATTTTTTCTTTTTATTTTATCAAAAATACCTTGGGATTGTACAACACCCTTCCTCTCCTTCATTAATTCCTCATAGTGTTTTTTAGATCCATTATCGACTCTATATTCTGCCTCCCTAACAATTACGGGATCATAGCCTCTTCTTAAAAACATATTAGCCGATCGTTTAATTTCCTGTCGCAGAATAGTCTCATTATTACATATTCTGGATAGGCGTAAAAATTCCCCATAAGGAAGGGATACTGTCAAGTGAGGGGCATGGCAACTGGAGGCATGAAGATATTGACTGCCGTCTAAAAACTTTCTATGTACACCAGAAACAACAGACCTACCACCTTTACCCTCTAAAACAAGATAAAAAAAAAACATTTCTATTACCCTGTTGTAAACCGTGAAAAGAAAGGCCAAATGAATTTCACTGTAAATAGGCAACAAAATCAGTTACTTTATTCTGGCCTCCTTCACAGATGAAAATTAAGTCATCTATGTATCTGAAATAAAATCTGACATGTTGTTTTATAAATTCCTGTTTATACAAATTTGTTATTTCAAAAAATGCCATAAACAGGTTAGCATACATGGGGGCGAATGGTGCCCCCATAGCTGTCCCCTGTTTCTGCCTAAAAATTTGGTTATTGTAAGAAAAAGAGTTGTTTTTAAGGCAAAAACCCACTAATTCCACTAGAAAAATGGAAAGTGGACTATCCCCTAGAAAGTAAGATAAAGCAGATCGACCATCTATGTGCTTAATTGAAGTGTGAAAACTCTTCACATCCAAGACTATCCAATACATTTCTGCATTCTACACACAGTGTACCTGACTTTGCATGCCTTTAGAAAACCCATAGCAAAGTTGAGACACACTGGAGAAATTATTTTTCACAACTTGTAGATTGACTGGGAATCCCATACAGTCATGTGGAAAACTGCTGGGATAGAGAATGCTGTTGTGTTGTGCTCAGCTTGTTAAAGTTTACTTTTTTTTTTTTTTTTTAAATATGTTGACCCCCATGAGTTTCCTACATGGCTGCATTACGACTCCCCTTCCTTAACAGCTTTAGTAAGATTGTGTACTTTTTCAAAAGGTGATTCTTTGCAGAAAGCAAACTTTCTTCCCAGTTTAAACAATCTGACAAATTTGCATAAAGAATTATTCACAATTTGGTGAAAACTGAAAGATTTTCAGTGGTCTTGAAAACTCAGTCTTAAAATGCGTGTACACCGTTAGATTCCCTAATTATTATGGCAGTTGTCACATTGTCAAATGTAAGCCAGTTTTATTTTTACTCTGAAAGGTTGCTTTTTTTGTATTTACTGTTTGTGTTTCAAGTGAAGTATGAATAATTTTGCAGCTTTAATAATGTGAGTCAGTTTCTTAAGAGTAATGCACCAAAATTATGAGCGTGCATTATGTTAAGGTTGTAGCCTTGTGCACTTTTAGTTTTTTTTTTTCTTCATGTAATCCATTCTGTGTACTCGAATATGGCATGCATGCAAGTTGCTGTTTTACAGTTACAAGTTACACACAAGTGCGGACAAGCATCTGATATGTGTCTAAATGTCTCTCTTACTTGTTCTAATCATGAAGATCGGAGTCTGCTTTTTGAAATCCACTTGCTTATAAAAGATTAATATGTGAAACTTGGCATTCAAAACTTTTGCAAAGGATTTGTGAATTCTCTGTTTTCCGTGTTTAGGAGATAATGACAATACACTGCATAGTGTTCATCAGTTTTTTTGACACAATCTTTTGAATAGATTATTTACTCCTAAACAACTGTGTGGTATGGAATGCCACACCTCTAGCAGCCTTAACACATCTTTGCATTTCACAGCATTTTCTAAAAAAAAGCAACTTAAAAGTATAAGGTAAATAAATGTAAATAATTTATGAACAATAAAAGTTATTTAAGCTGTAGAAATAGCAGTGTTATCAGTAAGACATATTCTTTACAGTGATAAGTCTTTTCATAAATACTTTAATATGTTAATAATTCACACATAGGATATCGTATGTAGTTTTTGTGTTTGATAAGGCTTTTATATGTTATGTTCAGAATGTCTGGATTTCTGATAAGGTTTGAGTCTGTGATCAGTTTTTGACTTCCTATTTTACATGTAGGAAAGTAGTATTTGTAACTTGTATATTTTTTAATAATTGGTTTCATTGTACTTTAAAGTGTTTTAGTGACGGTGCATCCATCTCTGTTTTTGCACTTAAGCATATAACTTCTTGCAGTGTGACTGTACTTCTGATCTGTATACAGTTTGTTTCTCTACCTGCTCGGGGATTAAAAATAATCGTATGGGGTCATTTGAACCCACTGCATTTGTTAATCTCATCCCAGTATTTTGTTCTCCTGATCCTCAACTCCTTTTTCCCATTTTTGCACATGGGGACAAGGTGTCCCTTAAACCGTGGCAATTATCACGAGCCAAGGTTTATGCTGCGAGGTGTCTCAAATGGATATTATTTAATACCCAGAAACCTTCTATTACCTTTCAATTTCTTTGATTTTACTTTATCCTCTTCCACAGTTCATGAAGATCAAGCCTTTTTCTTCCTAATCATATCTTGCAATGTTTTGACCACCTTTCAGTCAGAATCAGTGCATGATGTGAATTGTAAAAAAAAATGTAGGCAATCACTTGGCTGTAAAAAGAATGTGTCACATATACAGCTATCAAGAGCATTATCTCGAACCTCTTTCATCTGGACATTTAATTCCTCTTAAACCTGAACCCTCATTAATTCAGCTTTGTCCCCTCAAAGTCCTGTAATCTCTGTAATTTCTTAAAAAAATAACCAAAGCAGTGGATAAATAGTTTTGCAGTTTGAAAAGTATTTCTGGACCTGGCCAAAGCCTTTGAAACTGTTTCCCACACAGTATTGACAATTGTTATGCAGTAGTTCAGAAAACTTATCTGGCTCCTCTTAATTTTCAAAGGTATCTCCAGTATATCCAAGGAAGTACTTTCCCCTTACTCTTATTGCATCAGACCCGTTATTGAATATAATGCATGTTTTGACATATATTTTTCTATATGTATCTCTCAGTTTGCGAGACTTCAGAGATTTGTGACTAAAAAGATCAGACAGTCTAGTAGCCAGCTTTCTGTACTCAGTCTGTTACTCTCCATCATGGAGATCTCCATCTAGCCTTTTGAGCCATGAACGATCTAACCATTTTTGTCCGCCTGTTCCTTCACAGAACAAGTGGTACCTCAAATACCCAGTTAAAATAACTAAACCATCAACAGATGAGATGCATTGGTGTGGTAGATTCATATCCCTTACATCTAGAACAAACTTCCACTACATATCAAGGAGAGAAGCACCTTTACCACCTTCAAGGTAAACCTAGGTAAGTGGATGAGCAGCCTCAAATTCCCTGGTGTATTTTGTCTCACTCTCCTTAAGGCTAGAAGGAGTTTTTGAATAGGGATTTTTAGCTAGGCTTGTAATGGTCTACAGAGTGATTACTTTTATTCATAAGTAAGTACTAGCCAAAACCCCACAGAGTCTCCAGTTTTAGTTCACCTCCAGCCAGTAAAGCACTGGGTCTTCTGTTGGTGTAAACTCCTTAGTGAAAGTATCCCTTGTCAGAGCTGATGATGGTTGCCTCCGTTTCTTTGTTTACATTGCCTACTCCACCGGATTCCTTGGCTTTGTACTCTGGTTAGGGTTATTTAAACCCTGCTTTATTTAGACAGTTGGTTACCCTTTAAAGTGGAACTCTTAAGAATAGTTAAGCAATCGCACATGCACAAGTGATACACAAACCCTTAATACTTCAGAACAGGCTT
This sequence comes from Protopterus annectens, assembly GCF_019279795.1. NCBI lineage: Eukaryota > Metazoa > Chordata > Ceratodontiformes > Protopteridae > Protopterus > Protopterus annectens. The sequence continues at coordinate 383,396,677 of NC_056740.1, read as the reverse complement.
TTGGATGTTAGAATAACCCATGACTACTTTACTGATGAAAACCTCCATGCTGTATTATAGTACATGCCACTGTGAAGACTGGTAGAGATGGGTGAAGGCTGCCAGCCTAGTCAAATAGAATTATGTACCAAATTCTATCATTTGTAAATACTGTGAAATGTTGGACTTAAAACTTAAAACAATGTGGCAACATTGTCCTCTGCTGTAAAGAAAGCTAAGTCAAGCATTTTTTATTGGTCCTTTGAAATTAAAATTATTTCCTGAGTGCCTTTGATGTTTGTTTATAAGTTGGCTCCAGTCCGGATAGATGAAGGCTTCCTGCTTATTGTTTTAAGGCTAAAGTTAATGACCATAATTTACATATGGAATGTCCTTTATTGCTCTAAGTGTAAAAGAATGTAAATGCAGATTCTGTCAGCCTGGGAACACCAAGAAAGTGTGACATGATGTATTGTTTTAGCAGAACTGTAGTTTCACTTTAAACAGTGAGAACCAGAGATTAGAAAACATTTTTGTCTGACTATCCAACTCAGCACTCTGCCTGTTGTCTTAAGTAGACTTGTGTTTTCTTTTAGATTAGCTAGGAACTATAAAGTTAAACAAAGTGTTTTTCTGTGATGTCGGAACTATAAGTATTTCTGTGTAATCTCTGAACTTTTGACTAGCACTAACTGTGTAGTAGAAAGTATTGTCTTGTGGTTTTAATTATTTATTATTAAATATTTTAAAACCTTTTAACTGTGGCTGGTTTTGTGTAGAGATAAGTTAAGCTCTAGAGTACATTGCATGTATATAAGGATCCTGTACCAGGTCACTCTAATAAGCCTTGAGACTGTTTAGTCACATCTACCAATTGGATAATAATATTGCAGAGTAATAATTGGACACCCCTTTAAGGGCCTTTGAGTAGCTGATAATTATTAGTGGGTGGTGGCAGCTGGTACTACTGTATAGTCTGGGTAAAAGGGGCACAGCTGGAGAACCTGTGCCAGCCTTCCCCAGGAGTGTCTGTGTGGTTGTATAAACTCTTATCTCAGTGTGTGTGTGCGCGCGTGTATGTGCGTGTTCATGTGTGTGGGCGCGCACGCGTGTGTGTTTGTGTGTGCGTGTGTGTGTGTGTGCACTTCTTTGGGCAGAGACACAAAGCACTGGTGGGACAGAGAGGGTGCTAGAGGTTTTAGCTTGCCTACAAGGCTGAGATCTGAACCCTATAGCTCTGTCAGTGGGGAGTCTTATTGGGGACCTGGAGAGCAAGGGAGCAACCAGCTCTGGACTGACTGTGATCTCTGTGTGCTCTTAAGGGAAATTGTACTTTACTGTGTGCATTTGTTATCCTTTCCTCATATATGAGACCCCCTCTCTGGTGTTAGTGGTGAGGATTAAGGCTCCTTGATTGCTGGGCCAGGGCACGGGTGTCAGAGCCACCATGATTAATGGCGAAACACTGAATGATATCAAACAACTCAGCTCCCAAAATAAACCAATATGGAACGCAGACTTAAATAAGCATAAGACATGTATATGAAGTATAACACAACTTCTGAAAAAACAAACTAAACAAGTAATTGCTTCCTATCCTTAAATAGCCTACAAGGTATATCAAAAAGACTTTTTTTTGTCATTTTCATGTTTCACGACGACCAATACAAATGGAAAAGTTATAACACCTCTGCACCCCCACACCTTTTGCAACACATTATATACCAATGCTTGAGATCGCACGACAGTGGGGAAAAGGAAAAAAATCTTAATCCCCAGTACATAAAGGTCTTACATACAAACCAAGAAGAAACTTCACAGTGTGGAGGGTGTGGTGTCCACTTCCTGAATTATGTTAACTTCCTGAATTGTTAAGCACCTAGTTCATTAAGGAAAATTGAACTGTAAAATACGTGCTACAAAATAATAAAATAGAAAAAAGTAGGTAGTCCACAGTTGAGTTTAAAAATGGTAAGTAGTCCAGAGTTGAGTTAAAAGTGGAATATCATTTGAAATGTACAAACAAGCAATCCCTAGTTGAGTGTAATGAAAATCATCAATACCATTCCTTATTTATATATAATTAGGTTATTTGGAGCAAGGGAGTGGTTACAGAGGGTGGTTCTGTTAAGAGCAATCAAAGCATTACAGTTATTCCCCTTCCCCCTTAACACTATAGTATAATTGGAGACTGTGCTACCTAAAACTTTAAACTAAAAAGCTAGAGACAAATTACAGTACAAGACCAGCTTTTTAACACTTTAAGGTAACCAAATCATCCAGACTATACTAAGAAACTAATAAAATGATTAGCTAACCAACAAAAAGAGCTACCACTAGACATCTATCAGAATAAATATTAATAAAATATAAACTAAACCTCTTTTAACCAAGATCACTTTCGTATCAAATAAATATGTCATCAGGTTTCTGTGTTGATAACAAATTATAAAATGAATGAATACATGTATAAATCCACAGGTGAAGACCTAAGTAGGATGAAAACAAAAACTATAATTGCTAAGGTAGAAATACAGTGATAAATGTTAAAATAAAGCACTAATGCCATGGGGATCTGTTAAAGCGTGGTATCTAACTAGGAAAGCACTTAGTTTGAATGTGTAAGACTGCACTCAAGACAAGTGTCCTGTTTGAAAACAAATGTACCCTTATATGTGGAGCCATCAGAAGTACACCATATGGACTTAAAGAACCAGCTGAACCATGTGCTTTTTACACTTACAAGTATGTGCAGAACAAACATATGTTTAATAAATTAATTAAATAAAAAACTGTCATGATGCTATTCCTGCGCCTAGCATTAACAGGCTTGCACGAATGGTTCTAAACTGAAATGATGCAACTAATCACCCTGTTTGGAAGTGAAATAATGTAACTAGTCGCCCTGCTTGGAAACTAAACCTGTAAAACCTGATGGGCTGATGGAAAAATAATGTAGCTTGTGTATGTGATATGTTACATACGTTTTAAGTGTTATAACCAAGATTTACCAAAATAGGAAATACAACCATCAAACCACTAATCTCAGTTAGAATATGAGGCAACTACTCTCTAAGACAATTAGCAAGCTATCTTCAGAATTGTATGAAGCTAACAAAGTGACCTAAAATAATTAAGAATGCAATTATCTAACAGATAAAAATTATCTAACATATAAAGTAACATTGTCTTCCTAAGTTAGCAAAGAATGTTAAGAATGTTAAAAACAGTTAAAATGTGAAAGTAACAGTTAAAGCAAGTTAAAATATAAATAATTGCTAAAAAAATTATATGTATATATAAATAATCAGAAAATAGCACCAATGTCAGTTATTTTCATTGTAAAACATTTACAGCGTTCAATAATTATTTTTTAACAATATTAGCAAGTAATGTCATCATTAATCATTCCCATATCAGTCTTTTAATAGTCTTCTAAACAGTGGGGCAGTTTTCTGAGTTCCAGTATGCTTTTTATGGAGCAATAATAATTCAGCACCGGTTTTCTAAAATAGGTCGGATTCAGCTGCCAGAGTAGTTCATGGTTATCTAAAAGATTAGGGATGTCGCCTTCCAGTTCCAAAAGGTCCACACTGTCAGTAATTTGAAATTTAAAACCAGAGTGTATTTTGTGAAGCCGCAGGTACTGAGCCAGTGAGTTGTTCTTCACTTAGCTCTAATTTCGGAAAAATGGCCAAAAATCCTTCTTTTAAGTCTGTTGAGTATTTTCCCAACATAACATGCTTCATAGTCATTGCAGCTTGCCCTGTAAACCACCTGCATTGAGTTTCAGTCAAGTCCTGCATTAGTTTTAATCATTTTCTTTAAATATGGGCAGAAAAACTTCTCTCTCTTGTATATGCTAACAAAAGACACAGTTGTCTCCATACTTAATTGATGCATGCATCCTGTGGTCTTGGCCTACCTTCATCCCGACTACTGATGTTACTGGCTTTCCTATACACAAAAAAGGGGGCTTCTCCAAGGATGCCGATTAAATATGAGTTTTTGGTAACTATGACCCAATTCTCTCTAATAACATTAATGATGCTGTGATAGTAAACAGTGAAAGTAAAGATACAACTGTCTTTGGATTTGTTGTCCATAGATTTAACGCCCTCCTAGAAGGACTGTTAAGTGCTGGTGCATTTGTACTTTTTAGTTCAATTATAGGTTCCAAAATACTTCTTAATATATTGCTTTCACATCCCCTCACCAAAAAATCTTTTTCAAGATAATTTAGGTTCTTAAGGAAGTGTTCCATTTTCGTGATGATCCTAGCCAACCTGTAGCTCTGGGACTTGTATTTTGTCCTGGTGGGATGCAGACACTTGTTATGTAGACCACAAGACACGTTAGATGGTTTAGATTCTTGTGGGGAGGCAGGACAGTTTTCTAACGTGTCTTGTGGTCTATACCTGCAATACCCCAGGCATCCCACCTGTGCTGCATAGCACCCTGGTTCCCTGCCAGCAAGAACATTCTTTGCTAACTTAGGAAGACTTAATGTTACTTTATATGTTTCAAATCATCCTCTGACCTCCCCTGCCCTGGTCATGCCTTTGGTTGCTGGCTCAGTGCGTGGATTGTGGTTTATACCTGCAATACCCCAGGCATCCCACCTGTGCTGCATAGCACCCTGGTTCCCTACCAGCAAGAACTATCTCGGACATCGTGCGGTGCATTTGGAAAACTGTCCTGCCTCCCCACAAGAATCTAAACCATCTAACGTGTGTATGTAACAAACTGCATAGTCTTTTGTGCCACTGCTTGATGTTTTTGACCCAGCGTGCGCTAGCCAGCAGCCCAACACCGACCCAGTCACCTGTTGCTCCATAGACTCCATCCTTTCCCCCCTGTGCTGTCCCAAACATCTGCAAATTACCCACTTTAGTCTGCAGGTGACAGCATCCGCCCACTAACTAACTTACATCTCATTCTTACTTAGCTCTGAACTTTCTGACTAATCCTCCAGCTGCCTATCCTACCTCTGTACCCTTATGAATTCTATGTCTGCACTCCACTCTTAGACTCAGTGCCCTACTCCTATCCTCTGTGGCTACTTACCTTGTGTTTCTACTCCTGCCCTCACTGATTGTTTTTCATAGCTCACTCATCTCTTGGTCTTCCTTTCTTAGCTCTACTGCTCTAACTCATTTGTACCTGTCCCCCCCACTTAACCCTCTGTCACCCTTGCCTTGCCCCTCCTCTCCTTTTCTAGTCCTCTTCCCGCCCCTGAGGTTACATAGTGACGCCAGTAGAGCTAGGCGCCAGTTTCAAATCATCCTCTGACCTCCCCTGCCCTGGTCATGCCTTCGGTTGCTGGCTCCGTGTGTGGGTGAGTGTTTTCTGAGTGTACATTGTTATTGTACTGTGTATATACCCTATGTAGTTTGCTGCTCAGCTACAGCTTTTTAGAGCTATTGTGCATATTTATCTGCTTTGTCTGGCTCTCTTATCTTAGTCCTGCCTCAAATTTAATCAGCGGTTCGCTGAACACTCCCTGCGGATAGCTTTGTAAACTGCTAACTTTATTTAATAAACAATTGTATTCAGCCCCTAGTTATGTATGCCGCTTAAGCTACAATCATGCTGAAATGCTGCATTTACTGACTGTGTCGGCGTTCCCTACTTGCTCTGAACAATATCTTGTCAGCAGTAATCAGAGTGTTCCCAGAATTTAGCCTGCATGATTTCATCCAACAGCTGCCTATACTTATCTTTAATTGTTGTGCCTCATCCCCGACTCACTAGGAGCTCCGCATCTGCTTCTTACTTTAAATATTTAACTAGACGTGATCTCTGAGCATTTTGGTGGCAGGAGCTACCTGATTTTTTGATAGTAGGAGCGCGTAACTAACTTTCTTCATGGACGGTTGATAGCGTTTGTACAAGCGTTCAGCGGCAGGCTTACCAGCTTTAGAGCTGCTTAGACCCTGAAACAGCTAATAAAATAACTTTGCTATATTTGAGGTACTTCCTGAAACTAAAGGCTGCCTGTCCGTTTATCTAATATGCTGTAACCATCGTATCATAGGCATTAGAATAATTTAAGCTCTATACTTTATTCTGGAACCGGACATTTTGTGTTTGCCCATACATTACTGGCTCATTTAGAAGTGTCGCAACTGCTGTCTATTTGAAACGCTCAACTTGCTTACACTGAATTAATGTACCTTGACTAGTCTGAACTGTTTCATACTGTGGTATCCCACATCCCACCTGTGCTGCATAGCACCCTGGTTCCCTACCAGCAAGAACTATCTCAGACATCGTGCGGTGCATTTGGAAAACTGTCCTGCCTCCCCACAAGAATCTAAACCATCTAACGTGTGTATGTACCAAACTGCATAGTCTTTTGTGCCACTGCTTGATGTTTTTGACCCAGCGTGCGCCAGCCAGCAGCCCAACACCGACCCAGTCACCTGTTGCTCCATAGACTCCATCCTTTCCCCCCTGTGCTGTCCCAAACATCTGCAAATTACCCACTTTAGTCTGCAGGTGACAGCATCCACCCACTAACTAACTTACATCTCATTCTTACTTAGCTCTGAACTTTCTGACTAATCCTCCAGCTGCCTGTCCTACCTCTGTACCCTTATGAATTTTATGTCTGCATTCCACTCTTAGACTCAGTGCCCTGCTCCTATCCTCTGTGGCTACTTACCTTGTGTTTCTACTCCTGCCCTCACTGATTGTTTTTCATAGCTCACTCATCTCTTGGTCTTCCTTTCTTAGCTCTTCCCGCTCCGTTCGCCCTATGGGCTCACTCCGCTCCCCTTCCCTGCCCCCTATTCCCACCCTCCCCCACTACCTCTAACTTTATAGCCCATTGATCACACCCTACTTAGCTCTTGTCCCACCTCTCACCCTCCTAGCTCATCCCCTAACAACTCATACCACAACCCTTTTACATCTACACCATACACTCCACTCTTTTCAAGCCCTCCTCCCAACTAAAACCCTAAATTAGAACTATGCTAGCAAAATCATCCTCACTTATAACCCATCTACTACTACTTCTTGTTCTATCCTATCTAACCTACCTTACCATACCCTTCAATACTATCCATTCACCCCACTTTCACACTACTAGTTCAATCCCTGAACAAAACCAACACTCTTCAACATTCATCAGCCCCCATCTTTATTTCAATAACCCCTCCCTTCTCTTCCCATTCAGACTCTTCCCCATCCACAAACACACCACCCTAACCCTAACTAGCACCAAATATACAACCCACAATCTATACACAAAACTATCCAATGACCTTTATTTCCAACTTCAGCATTTAATCACCACCCTTCTTTCCGGTGACATTCACCCCAACCCAGGTCCCTCTCCCATCAACTCCTCATATACACCATCTTACACCCCTCCATCTGTAAAAACCCTCTCCTTCTCAGCATTAAACACTCAAAGTATATGCAACAAAATCCCCCAACCTTCATGCCTGGCTTCTCCATAACCATCCTGACATACTCTCCATCTCTGAAACATGGCTAAAACCCTCCATAAAAGATTTTGAAATAGCTCCCCCCAACTACAATATCATCAGGAAAGATAGAACCCATAAAAAAGGAGGTGGAGTTGCTCTAATCTATTCCTCCTCCCTTTCAGTTACATCATACTCTAAGCCTATTCCCCAATTTGCCAACGCAGAACTACTTTTAGCCTTACTTCACCTAAACAAGCATAAAACCATATGCATAGCCTCCCTCTACATCCCTCCTGGTGACAACATACCTATTCTCGAAGACATACTCTCTTGGCTCTCCTCCAATATTACAAATGAGACTTATATCCTAGGTGACGTTAACATTAACTGGCCCTCTGTCCACTCCCCCTCAAAATCCCTAAATGTAAACCTTTATAACTTCCAACAGCTCATCAACTCCATAACCAGACCATCAAAAGACCTTTCCTCTGGGAGCACTATTGACTGGATCCTAGTATCACATCCTCATCGTATTACCAGCAGTGGCACCCTCCCAGACTCCTTCAGCGACCACTTTCCTACTTTCGCTCATCGCTGCAACTACCACAAACCACCATCTCTTTGCATTCCTTAAAGAACTTCAACCCCAACTCCTTCTCTGACTTACTTAAAAAATTCAACTGGAATCCTCTAAAAACTCTTCCCTTAGACGAAGCTGTCAATTATTTTAATACAACATTTCTTAACCTACTAGACAACTTGGCCCCTTTGAGAACTAAGAGAATTAAGAGCAAAACCATCCCCTGGCTAACTAAAAATACCTTAGCTGCCATGCGCCTCCGTGATAAAGCTTTAAAGAACCACTATAAAAGCAGAACCCCTGACACCCTGAATGAATACAAAACACTCCGTAACAGAGTAAAAAAACTCATTACTTCCGACCGCAAATCCTACTACATTACCCTCTAAAATGATCACAAAACCAACCCTAAAAAATTCTGGGATACCATCTCCACCCTCTTCAACCCTGGGAAAAAGGAAAACCCTCAACCAGAACATAATGCTTCCGAAATTGACCTAGCCTCCCAATTTAACAGCTTTTTCATCGACTCCATAAGCAAATTAACATCATCTTTCAAAAATAATTCTACTCATCCAACTTCACTTCCCACAATCCCCCCTCCTCAAATACGTCCACCTCCCACCTATCTCTCAAACCCATTCCCGTGTCAACTATTAAAAAACTCCTCCTAAAATTAAAACCATGCTCTAATGCCCCTGATAATATCCCTTTTTTCCCTAAAAACAGCTGCTGATGCCATTGCCTTCCCCATCTGTATTCTTATAAACCGGTCTATTCAAGAAGGCTATGTACCCCAAATCTGGAAGAAAGCATATATTATTCCCCTCCACAAAGGTGGAAACAATAATAACATCTCTAACTTTAGACCTATTGCCATCCTATCCCCCATCTCTAAACTACTTGAGAAATGTATTCATATTCAATTTCTACCCCACCTCATCAACAATCACCTACTTACTCCCACACAGCATGGATTCAGACCTGGTCACAGCACTACTACTGCTCTACTCTCCTTCCTTGAAACCATAAATAAAGCACGCGACTCTAACTGTATCGTTTCCACACTCCTCTTGTATCTTTCTAAGGCTTTCGATACTCTCTCTCACTCTCTCCTTCTGACTAAACTCTCTAATCTACAACTCTCACCCAATTCTATTAACTGGGCAAGAAGCCGTCAAATGGAAGAAATCCACTTCCTCATTTCTTAACACTGCCACTGGTGTACCCCAAGGTTCTATATTAGGTCCCTTACTGTTTAACATTTTCATCAACGACTTCCACCACACTATTCCTAATGCTAAAATCATCCAATATGCAGACGATTCAACAATTATCTGTGCTGCTAACTCCATTCCCACCCTGATACAACTAACACAAGATGCCTTCTCTACCACTGAACAATGGATGCTAGATAATCATCTAGCTCTTAATCCATCAAAAACTAAACTCATGTTATTCACCCCATCCAAACCTTAACTATCAACATAAATTCATTCTCCATAACCAGTCACAACAATACTACCCTTGAAATTGTTCCCAGTGCTAAACTATTAGGCGTTCTTATTGATAATCAGCTTAAATTTGACACCCATATACAAAGTAACATAAAAACAACTCACCAGAAAGTTGGTATGTTCTATCGCCATATTCGCTTCCTCACCCCATCCACTAGATTCCTCCTTGCTTCCACATATCTCATCCCTTCCCTCCTTTTATGGTGCCCCACTCTTTACCAATCTACACTCCTCTACCAAAACAAAACTCTCCTCCTGCTATAATAAAATCACCAAATTCATCACTGGCCACAGATCCTCCTCTCATCACTGCATTGCTCTTCACAAGCTAAATTGGCTAGAACTTCCCAGTTACCTCATCTACACTCAACTAACTCATGCCCACAAGCTCATATTCAAGCCGTCCCTCTGCCCTTCTCTTGCCTCAACCTTCACTATTCACATACCCAGCCGATCCCTAAGAACCAACACTCAGAACTTAAACTCCACAAACCAACCCGTCCAGCAGGCAAACTCCTACTCTCTTTTTCCCTAGCCCGTCTCTGGAACTCCCTCCCACCTCATATTCGTAGCACCTGCAGTCTCCCCTCCTTTAAAACTCTCGTTCACTCACACTTACAAACACTGTGGGAATGCTCATGTTCCCATCCTGCTTAACTTTCCCAGCCACTATCTTATCCCTTAGCCAATAACCAGATCACCTCTACAGGAACTTACATACAGTAAATAAACACTTACATTTAATTATGTGTACACACCTTCACACTATTGTCCTAATCTAAATATCTATCTTAGTGATTATAGTGACTTAAAAAAAAAAAAATTGTTTTGTATACTGATGTGAATTGTTACATATTGTTATGCTTTACCTTCTATTTCTGCTTTGATTTACTTTGGCTTAAATATACTCTCCTTGCATTTACTATGTTTATATATTGTATTTCACTATGTTTTTTATTGTATCCTTGGAGCTTTTCTCCCCAGGACTCCATTGAAAACGGGCTCATTCGGCCCAATGGACCATCCTGACAACCAAACTTCAAATAAAATAAAATAAATAAAAATGTAGCGGGACATTAACTCTGCTAAGCTTTCTGTAAAGATCTGTGTCAGTTTTTACCTTGGTCCAAGTCTTTAGTAATCTGCATGTCTAAGAAGATTGCTGAGGTGAGGCTTTGGGAAGATGTGAAATGCAGGAAGCTGGTGGTTTGATTCAGATACCTGATAAACTCTAATTTTGCACCGTCTCCTTTCCACACAGTACAAATGTCGTCAGTAAAGTGCAGATACACTGTGATGTTGGATGTATTCTCTGTTTTTAAAAACATAATCCTTCTACTTGCCTTGGGCTATGTTGGCTAAGCTAGGGGCCATAGCTGACCCCATGGCTGTGACAGCCTTTTGTTTATAGTAATTTCCATTAAATGTAAAGAAGTTGTAGCCAAGTACGTTATCTAAAAGTTTACCTGTACTTTGATGTTGTGCTGGTGTGCCATTGTTGATTTTCCTGTAAGAATCCATCACTGGTTCAATTCAATAATTATGTGGAAGTACAGTATATAATGATTCAACATCTATTGTTAATAAAATACTGTCAACATCAACTGTAATTTTTTTTATTTTCCTTAAAAAATCATTAGAGTCTTTTATATGTGAAATGTTCTTCTCAGCCAGAGGTTGTAACAAGAAATCCAGGTAAATGGCAGCAGCTTCGGTCAGGGACCCCCCCCCTGCTTTTCAACCACTGCTCTGTAAGGAGGGTTTTCTCTATTTTTATGTTGCTTAGATTTTAGAAAAGTGGGGGAAGGTGTCTGTAGATAGTCAAGTTATCTGTTAACAAACCATCATCATAAAGTGGAGTCAAGGCTGCGTACCAGTTGTTGTATGATGCCTTAATCTCCTCTAACATTAAAGACTCATAATAGTTTTTGTCACTTTTTCATTTCTTCTATCCTCTGGTTATAACTGCTGCTATCAGTAACAACAGTACCTCTTCCCTTGCAGCCTTCATAGCCCATTTGAGAATTATCTCTGCCTAGCTCTACCAATGATTTTTTCTCATCTTTAAGGTTGTAGAACTTTCTCCCTGCTGGTTTTTGCAGTAGTTTCCTGATGTCCATTTCATAGGATAATAGGAAGTAACTAGGCTAATGGCCCTAGGGCCCTTACAAGCCTAGCCAAGTTCTACCCTTATTTCCATGATCAGTACCAGTTGTCCCTGTCCAAGAGGAACATAGGTGGAACTCCCGGGGTGAATTTCACATTTGACTTCAAAGGCTGCTAAAGTTTGGTGTAAGGGAGGGTAGTAATTAGTGGGTCTTTTTATTATTTTTCCATACATTTTATTTCTCAGTGATATCAGATTTGCCATAGAACAGAATTTTCAGACTCCGTGTTCTGACTTAGGATTTTAAATCAACCAGTACCTGTGGTGTATGTCAGAAAATTTAATCTGAAAGTTCTTTTCCATGGCAAATCTGATACCACTGAGAAAAACGTGTGGAAGAAATAATAAAAAGACGAAGTAATTACTGCCTGCCCTTATACTAAACTTTAGCAGCCTTTGAAGTCAAATATGAAATGAACATCAGGAAGCTACTGCAAAACCCATTGGGGAGAAAGTTCTAGAACCTTAACAAAGGTTAGAAAAAAAACATTGATAGAGCTAAGCAGCTATAAATCTCAATGGGTTATGAAAGCTGACAAAGGAGGGGGTGGTGTTGTTACTGATACCAGCAGCTGTAACCAGAGGATAGAAGAAATGAGTGACAGAAACTATTATGAGTCTTTAACTTTAGAAGAGATTAAGACATCGTACAACAACTGGTACACAGCCTTGACTGTACTTTATGATGATGGTTTGTTAACAGATAACTTGTTTGACTATCTACAGACACCTTCCTCACACTTGCTTAAATTCTTTGGAATCCCCAAGTTACATAAAATAGAGAAACCCCTCTTTACAGGCCAGTGGTTGTATGCGGGGGTCCTTGACCAAAGCTGTTGCCATTTGCCTGGATTTCCTGTTACAACCTCTGGTTGAGAAAAACATTTCACATGTAAAAGACTCTAATGATTTTTTTAAGGAAAATAAAAAAAATTACAGTTGATGCTGACAGTATTTTATTAACAATAGCTGTTGAATCATTATGTAACTGTACTTCCTCATAATTATTGGATTAAAACAGTGATTGATTCTTACAGGAAAAACGTCTGAGGAAGAAATATGGACATGAGAAAGAAAAAGAGAGTTAATATAATGTAATATATATGCGGAGGAGAATGCAAAACTAATCAATACAAAAAGAGCAGCACCAATGATGTTTGAAGAGAAATGCAGGCAAAGGAATCTGGACATGGAAAATTTTACTAGATAAAAATGAAGACCAGTAGGAAAAGGCATCCGTAATGGAGGAGTGAAAGAAATAGAAACTGAGGTTATGGAGTACCTCCAAAGAGAAGGATTCAGTGCAGAAAATCTAATTCAGAAAGCACCACAAAAGGATAGAAAAATGGAACTCCAAATTAAGGTGAAACCAGTGAAATAAGAAGCAATTGGTCTGGTGCCATATGAAGATATTTTGGAGCCTTTCACAGGAAAATAGTATAAACATTCACTTGAAGCTGGACAGCAAGGGAAGGAACAGGAACTGTGGAAACTCTGACACAGTTAATGTTGAGGAGTGATAGGCCAGTGAGTTCTCGTATGATAGAGCAATGGATGGCACAGGATGAAATTGAAGAGAATGTGTTACAGGAAGATGCAATAGAACTTTCAATAGAATGCCCTCAGGAAATGGAAAACAAAAAATGTGCCTTCAGATTAGAAGAAAGCGAGCTAACAGAAGAATTGCTTGACTTAATAGATAAAACATATTAAGATCAATGAAAGAAGTAGACTGCAGAAGGTTAACAAAACCGAAAAAGTCACAAGATTGATAAAACAAATGAACACAATAATTAGGACTGTTCATAGAGATCCATGTGATATAACAGAAGTAAACAGGATATATTACTGTGCAGCTACATTAATAACTGATAAAGGTCTACCACAAGAGGGGAGAGAAAGGGGGGAAATCGAATACCATCATGGAAGTATCGAATAGAGAAAATGTTAGTATCACTGTTAGAAGAGTATAGAAGAGGAAACAGTTCAACCAAAGTACTTAGAAAGATAGACATGTTGAGAGCAGTGAACAGATCAGGATCTATCGTGCACTATTGCAAATAAACTAAAACTCTCAGCACAGGCAAAAAACTTAGAAGATATGCAGATAAATATCAATGAAAAGTACAAAATAAGCAGTTTATTGATGACCCAAAAAAATTTTATAGAGAATTGGGAAACAAGGTAAAAGGAACTCGAGGTGGAAAGCTTCAAAGCTCCCGGGCTAATAGAAAATGCTGCCCAAACTGCAGAATCCTTTACAAATGCATTCTATGAGCACCTACAGGAATGCATGGATCGAGCCATCCCAATTAAAACCAAGACTCCCTCCTCCAAAAACAGGAGACTAGTCTGGTGGATCCCGGCCCTAAATAAGCTATACAACAGAAGGAGAAAACTATTACATGATAGAGCAAATTCCCAAAAAGGGAAGGCATCCCTGATCAGTATTAGCAAGAAACTACGACCCCTCATAAAATCATCAAAGGCCAGCTTTGAAAGAAAAATCGCCAATGACTCTAAAGATCATCACAAGGCCTTCTTTAGCTACGTCAAGAATCTAGGTGGCAACTCTCAGATCTGCTCTGAGCTGGTTCAAAATGGCAAAAAATACACTGAACCCACTGACATTGCCAAAATCCTGGTGGACAGGTCCAATGCAAACTTTACCTCCCCTTCCCCCCCAAAAAGGCCAGTGTCTATCCTAGAAGAATGTAGTCTCCCAGACATCACAGACACACAGGTGAAAGCAACCCTCTCCAAAGCAAAAAACACAGTATCAATGGGACCGGATAGTGTCCCGGGCTGCGTCTTACACGAGCTCCAAAAAGAACTGAACCCTCACATAAAGTCACTGTTCAAACTCAGCCGTACTACAGGATATGTACCCAAAGAATGGCGTACAGCAACAGTTATCCCGCTCCACAAAGGTGGTGCCACAACGGATCCTGGGAACTATCACCCTATAAGCCTGACTAGCCTGGTCTGCAAAGCTATGGAGCTATGGTTTCAAACTGACTCAGGGATAGAACCCACATGGTCAGAGTTGCGGGTGCCATGTCTGACTCCAAACCGGTTACAAGTGGCGTCCCATAGGGCTCAGTCCTGGTCACCCCTCTTGTTCGGTATATACTTCTCTGAGGTACAGGCAAGCACGGGAGGACTGTGGCTGACCAAGTTCACAGATGATTGCAAACTGGGAGCCATAATCGACTCTTCGGCTGACATCTTCCAGAAGGGTCTTATGGAGATGGATACCTGGTGTCAGATCCATGCTTCAAGCTAAAAGTGCATAGTCATCCCCTTTGGGAAAAACAATGTGCCCACAAACTACCACATAGGTGGTAATCCACTAAGTACGGAAGATGTAATTAGGGATCTGGGGACCCAAGTAGATAGTAACCTCTTCTTTGATAATCACATTGCCAAAGTGGTTAGAAAAACCTTCTATATAACCCACCTAATCACGAAAGGGTTCACATCTAGATCGAGAGGTCATTGTGCCCCTCTACTCATCGCTCATTAGGCCCATAAAAGAGTGCTTAAAATGTATAAAATACACCCTACACTGATTAACTACATTACAGTGACCATGAAACAGTGACAGACTACTTTGCAGTTAAGCCATGATAAAGAACAAATTATTATTCCAGGAATAAAAATTCAAAGGGGGATATTCCAGGGTGACTTTGTCACTACTGCTACTCTGCCCTGCCATTAACCCATTAAGCTGTCTACTTAACTGCTTAGGCCGTGGCTATAATTTGGCTCCTAGAAAACATCTTCTCTTTGTTGATGATTTGAAACTGTATAGCTCATTAGATGAGAAACAAAGTTCAACTGCAAGTTGTCAAAACTTTTTCAGATGATACAAGAATGTCATTTGGTCTTGATAAATGTGCAAAAGCAACCTTTTAAAGCAGGAAAACTGCAGAATCAAGAAAACATCAGTTTAGAACAAGAATGTGATATAAAAACTTGAGCAAGAGGGAGTGTATAAATATTTGGGAATTGATGAAGGATCAACAGTAAAACATGAACAAATGTGAATAAAACTTAGTAAGGAGTACTTTAGAAGACTTTAATTCTGAAAACAGCGTTGACGTCTAGGATCAAAATCCAAGCTATAAATCAGTTTGCTCTTCCTGCACTAACTTACAGTTTTGGAGTGATTGACTGGTCCCAAAAAGTGTTGAATAGATAAGATAGGAAAACAAGAAGTATGCTTCATGTTCACCAAATGATTTATATAAATCAGTGCATACCAAGATTATATATTCCCCGTTCAGAAGGAGAGATGGGTCTCCTTAAAACTGATTACATGTACAGATCTGCTATCGTGGGACTCGACACATCTGCTGATCTCCCAAGACCCAAATGTAGTTAAAGTTTTGAAACATGAGGAGAATAAATCTAAGATGACTTCCCTGCTTAGGCTAGCAAAAGCATAGTGGCATCAAGCAGGAATGGAAATCAAACCACAAGTGGATAAACAGGCAGTAAATGAATGCTCCAAAGAACAAAAAGAATATAAAGTGAAGGATCAGATGAGAAGGCAAGAAATGTGGGAAATACATACATATAGTTGCAAGAATGGTTAAGGAAAGGCAAATTCAAAATAAGAGATGAAAGGTTAATATTGGCGGCACAAGATAGTGGGCTACGTACACGTTGATTTACAAAGTCCATTGAATGTGTGGGAGAAACAGACACGTGTAGGTTTTGTAAAACAGAATTGGAAACAGTTGCACACTTTATTGCTGGTTGTGACACACAAATGGCAGAAGGACTGTATACTGAAAGGCATAATAATGTGGTGAGACTGTTGCACTGGGGATTGTGCAAATGTTATGGTATTGAAGTGGTTGAAAAACACTGGAAACATGAGTCACAAAGCATCATAGAAAATGAAGAAGTCTATATCACATGGTATTATCCATTACCAACAGTTCAAAATATAGATGCTAGAAGACCAGATGTTGTGGTCCAAGAAAAGAAGACAAAAGTAGCATTGATCATTGAAATTTCCACACCCAGTGATTACAGTGTCCTGTGTACAGAGAGACACAAAGTCATAAAATATCAGGATTTGCAAGCGGAAATGAGAGCAATGTGGAAGAAAGATACCCAGATAGTTCCAGTAGTAGTAAGAGCAATGGGTCTTAGAATAAAAAGAGTCTACAATCATACTTAGATATGCTACCAATACATGTAACTCCATATGAATTGCAGGAGGAATCATTACTGAGCACATTGTGGGTGCTGCAAAGAGCACTACTGGCTGACATCAGAGTGTAAAACAATACTAATTTCATGAAATTTAATCCTACTTAGACTTAGGAATGGGGTCCATTCCCGTTACGGTATTAGAAACCCAAAAGATTTGGAGAAATTAAAAATGGAAAAACAACAATCACACCAGCACTACACCGATATACCAACAAAATGGTAAACTTTTAGATATGGTACTTGGATGCAATTTCTTTATGTTTAATTGAAATTACTATAAACAGAAGAGTGGTATAGCCATGGGGACAGTGATGGCCCCTAGCTTAATCAACATAGCCCTAGGTAAGTGGAAGGAAGATTGTTTATAACTGAAGAATACATGCAACATATTACAGTGTATCTGTGCTTTACTGACTACATTTTTATGGTGTAGAAAGGAGACTGTGCTAAATTAGAAGTTTATCAGCTATCTGAATCACACCACCAGCTTCCTGCATTTCATTTTTCCCCAAAGCCTCACCTCGGCAGACTTCTTAGATGTGCAGATTACTAAAGACGTGGACCAAGGTAAAATTGACACAAATCTTTGCAGACTTCTTAGATGTGCAGATTACTAAAGACGTGGTCCAAGGTAAAATTGACACAAATCTTTACAGAAAACAAAACCTACTAGACTTGAACTCCTGCTACACAAGAGTCTCCATCCCACCAGGACAAAATATAACATTAAGTTCCAGGGCTACAGGTTGGCTAGGATCACTATGAAAATGGAACCCTTTCTTAAGAGCCTAAATGATCTGGAAAAGGTTGTTTTTTTTTGAGGGGATATGAAAGCAATATGTAAAAAAGCATTTCCTTGTAGGAGAGTTTTAAAGAAATCTATGGACAACAAATATAAAGACAGTTGTATCTTGACTTTTACTGTTGACTATCACGGCATCATTAATGGTATTAGAGAGAACTGGATCATAATTACTGAAAGGTCATATTTAATGGGCATTCTTGAAGAAGCCCCTTATTTTGTGTATAGGAAAGCCAGAAACATTAGGAGTCAGTTTGAAGGTAGGCCCAGACCACAGGATGCATGCACTAATAAGTGTGGAGCCAACTGCATCTTTTGTTAGCACATACAAGAGGGAGACGTGGTTTTCTGCCCTTATTTAAAGAAACTGATTAAAACTAATGCAGGACGTGACTGTAACTCAATGCAGGTAGTTTACAGGGCAAGCTGCAATGACTGTAAAGCATTTCATGTGGGGAAAACGCTCAGCAGACTTAAAAGAAGGATTTCTGACCATCTTTCCGAAATTAGAGGTAAGCAGAAGAATAACTCGCTGTCTTGGCACCTGCAGCTTTTCAAAAGACACACTGGCTTTAAATTTTAAATTATTGACTGTGTGGACCTTTTGGAACTGGAAGGAGACCATCCTTAATCTTTTAGAAAAAAGTGGACTACTGTTGCAGCTGAAACTGAACTCTTTTAACAAAACCAGGGTAGAATTATTATTGCTCCATAAAAAGTGTACTAAAACTCAGAAAGCTGCCCCACTGTTTAAAAGACTGATATGGGACTGATTAATGTCATCATTAAACACGGTAAATATTTTACAGTGAAAATAACTGACATTGGTACTGTTTTCTGATATATGTATTTTTAGCATTTATTTATATTTTAGCATGGTTTATCTGTTAAACATTCTCATATTTTAACAGTGTTTTTAACATTTTTATAATTCTTTGCAAACTTATGAAGAAGATTTATTGTTACTTTATATGTTAGTTAATTATATTCTTAATAGTTTTAGGTTACCTTATTTTGTTACTGGGATTAAGTGGTTTGATGGTTCTTTTTTCTGTTTTTGGTAAACCTTGGTTATAATGTTTAAAATGTATGTAGCATATTATATACACAAGCCACATTATTTTTCCATCAGCCTTTCTGTTTTACAGGTTTAGTTTCCAAACGGGGTGACTAGTTACATTATTTCACTTCCAAACAAGGTGACTGGTTCTAAAGTGAAATGATGCAACTAATCGTATGGGCCTGTTAATGTGAGGTGCATTCATGCAGGATTAACTTCACGACAGTTTTTTTATTAAACATAACTTTTTTCTACACATACTTATAAGTGTAAAAAGCACATGGTTCAGCTGGTTTGTCCTTATGGTATATTTCTGATGGCTCCACATATAAGGGTACATTTGTTTTCAAACTGGACATTTCTCTTGAGTGCACTCAAGTGTTTTCCTAGTGATCCCCATGGTATTAGTGCTTTATTTTTAACATTTGTCACTGTATTTCCACCTTAGCAATTATAGTTTTGTTTTTTTGTAAGAAATCAGAGTTCTGTTACTATGGATTGCTTAAGAATAGTTTATTGTAGTAACATATATCTGCAAATGTAAATGTCACAGCAGCATAATTAAATGGTATATAGCAGCATAATATATCAAATAACTGAATGACAGTAGTACAAGAACTACATCTGAACAAGTCTTGTATCAGATTTAACTGACTTCCCTGTCCTGAACGTGCACATTAAATTACTTCAGTCCAGTGATTTTCCTCTGGAAACCATATCCACTCCCCCTAACCTTGGTTTGCAGGCCTTGTCTTGTTTTGCAGCCTTGCAGGTGCCTAGTGTGACCTAACTGTATTTTTTTCTAGCATTCTATTGCAGATACTTGTATCTTTATTTTGAGAAAGGAACATTCTGTAGCATTCCCTTGAGGACTATTATTTCTGCACATCTCATGCTTAGCCAGCAAGATTATCTTTTCCCTTTTGCTGAACTTTCTTTTCCTAAAATGTATGCAGAAATGAAACACAAGTCTGACATTATGTTTTTAGGCCTGTTCTTCCTCATGCCTAACAGCTATTTTAAAGTGAAAGCCCTTAGTCTAACAGCTTCCCCTGAGGTCCCTGATAAAAGTTTACAGAGACCTTCTTTTTTGGGTACTCCACAAATGTATCATATCTGTATTACTAACTGCTGTAACCTGGTTTGAATATACAGGCTTTATGCCACCTTCCACTAAAATGTTTGTTATACAAAGTCTGCAAAGTGACACTATAATATAATAGTTAATGCTATCAACGTCAATACAACTAGTATGAGGTATTTTAAAACTGTCCCACTCTAACCCTGGAATAGGTTTGCAATCCAGTCTGTCCTTGAGGGATCACCAATATCTTGCATCTTGGTCATTACCTCACTCATAATCTGCAAATGTGCCCTGATAGATTCACTTTTATCTGGTTATGGTCATTTCCAAAGTGATGTTCTGTATTATCTCAAAAGTACTACTAGCTAATACCTCCAGTAACTTGGCTAATTTACACAATTTCCAATTAGCTTTAACAGCTCCCTACGTAGGAAGTATACCTGCTCCACTGATTATCCAATCACATAGATCCATAGCTTCTTTAAGACCAAGTTCTGATGTATGTGTGATGTATCTAAAACCTGCACAGTATCCTCAAGTCTCTTTTAATTTTGTGGTTTCTGAAACTTATTGAGACAGGTAATTTGTCCCATTTTAGCACTTCCCTTTTTACCAGGTAATGCTCTGTAAATAGAACCTGAACTTGAAACTCTGCTTCTAAAACTTGGTATTGTGATTTCACTACGCTTGCATGAATCCATATCTGCATCTAACTTATGTACTTGTTCAATCTTAAGGAAAATACCCCTTTAGATGTCTGAGACAAATCATGTACATTCGATTTGCGAGCTGTTTGTCTACTAAAATGTCTGTAGCATTAATAACATTCAGTGTAAATAATGTAATATTACGTCTGTACCTTTGATACTCTACTATAGTTAAAGAAACATAAAAAAAAAACAGCTGTAAAGGTTTAATTTTCTGGCGCACAAACTGTTTCACATCACATGCCATTTTCAGCTGCAATTCTTCTGCTTGTACTCCCTCCAGTTGTCGTAATGGATGAACGGAGCATCCCAAACCGTGCAAAATACTCCAGTAACACCAGAATGAGCCCTACACTCCATCGTTCCAGGTCACTGCTGAAGTATTGGAGAGGCCTCCCTAAACTTCCAAAGTCCTTTGCTGTGTCCTGTGGGCAATTTAGGCCTTCCACCCCCCATCTCCTGTGCAAGGCTGGATGACTGCTGTTGAAAAGTATGCATTTCAAATAAAAATACGCTGTCACAATATTCACAGATCCACAGCTGGCAATGTATTCTGTGTCACGACCTGCAAAACACAAAAAGCAGTATTATTTTATTGAATTTACATCTGTATTTTTAATAAGCTTTAATAGATCCAACATGCACAATTTTAAATTTCCTGTCTCTGTGATTCTTATCACTTCTTTTGATTTAATATACCAGTGGCCCTACCTGTTTGACTGTAGTGTATGGTCCTTCCCAATTTGAGGCAAAACAGCCCCCAAACACAAATCTCTTCAGCATGACCTTTTGACCCTATTTAACTGTACAGTGTCAGCTGGTTCTCCTAGCATCTTGCACATTCTGCCTGCATGGAATAAACTCATGTTGTGGATGATTTCCTGTGAAGTCTGTAACCAAACCTGCTGATGCCTTACAGTGAAATAAGAAGGCTATGATCCCAAAAATGGGTCAGAAGGAAAATTCAGTGGCATTTTTCTTCCTGTCATTATCTGAAAAGGTGAGATTCCTGATTTGACATAGGGTGATGCCCTTATTCCCAGCAAAATAGCTGGTATATGAATGATCCAATTAGGTCCCTTCTCTATACAAGCTTTAGTAAGTCTTTCCTTTTTGGTTCTGTTAATTTCTGCCATACTGTTAGATTGTGAGTGATATGGAACATGAAATCTCTGCTGTATCCCTAACAGGTTACACACTTTTTTCATAACCTGATTGTCAGAGTCAGTGATTTGGGGCCACCCCAAATGTGAAAAAATATTATTCCATAATGCTGATGCTGTAGTTTTTGCTGTCATGTTCCAAGTGGGAATAGCTTCCACCCGCTTGGTAAAAGTATCTACTGTTGCTAACAAGTATTGGTAGCCCCCTTTTGCTGGGGGAAGAGGTCCTGCAAAATGTATCTGTATACTGTACTATGCTCCCTTTGAAATTGGCACTGTTTGCAACTGAAGTTTCTTTTACGTAGGATTTGTCTGCAGGCATATTATGCATACATTGAGTATTTTTTTGCATAGTGATTTTAGCTGAGCATTCCAAAACTTATGTTTTATGATAGGTCAAAATTTCTGGAAGCCAAAATGGTCCAGTAACTGATTATTGTACTTGGTTAACTGCTTAGCCAATGATTTTGGTATGTAGGGCAAAAGTACCCCTTATTCTGTTTTGTATATATGCAACCTTACTCCAGGACTTGGACTGGCAACTTCATTTTGTGCTATTTTGTCAGCATCCCCCTGCATTTAGGAAGGCGCAGTGGTGCAGCGGTTGCATTGTTGCCTCAAAGCAAGAGGTTCTCCGGTTCGATTCTCGGCTGGAGTGCCTTTTGTGCGAAGTCTGCATGCCCTCCCTGCATTCGTGTCTGGAGCCTTTCTTTCCAGGCCTCCACTGAAAATTAGCTTTGTTCCAAGTCGGACTTTCCTGGTTAACAAATAATAAATAAATAAATTTCATGGATCTTTGCCAAATCGGTCTCAACTGTTGAGCTCCCTTGGCTCACCTCTGTGATATTTCCCACTTTGTTCTCCACCCATTGCCATGGATATAGAGGTACCCCCTTTGCTGCTGCATCAGCTATGGAATTGCCAAAAAATGAAGATTGCTATTTTTTACTTGATGTGTCTTTACTCCATCGGGTGGCAAGGGTGGTTGAGTTTAAATACTTGGGATCAATAGTTCAAGTAATGATGAGTGTGGAAGAGAGGTGAAGAAGAGAGTACAGGCAGGATGGATTGGGTGGAGAAGAGTGTCAGGAGTGATTTGTGACAGACGAATACCAGTAAGAGTGAAAGGGAAGGTCTACAAGAGGGTAGTGAGACCAGCTATGTTATATGGGTTGGAGACAGTGGCATTGACAAAAAGCAGGAGTTAGAGCTGGATGTGGCAGAGTTAAAGATGTTAAGATTTGCACTGGGTGTGACGGGGGTGGACAGGATTAGGAATAAGTATATTAGAGGGTCAGCCCAGGTTGGAAGGTTTGGAGACAAAGCCAGAGAGGCAAGATTACATTGGTTTGGACATGTGCTGAGGAGGGATGCTGAGTATATTGGGAAAAAGATGCTAAGGATGAAGCTACCAGGTAACAGGAAAAGATGAAGTCCTAAGATAAGATTTATGAATGTGGTGAGAGAGGACATGCAGGTGGTTGGTGTGACATAGCACGATGCAGAGGACAGGAAGAAATGGAAATGGATGATCCACTGTGGCGACCCCTAACGGGAACAGCCAAAAGAAGATGATGATGTCTTTACTCCATCTATTTCTGTTTTTCCACCCTAGATCATTTAATTCCTTCATAACTGCTGCATGCTGTAAAGATTTACCTTTACTGTCTACAGATCACCTCCTGGCCCAAATTTCCAAATGTATGGTGAGGGCTGTTGCCACATAGGAGCTGTCACTAATAATGTTCAACTGATTGGTCTATATGCTGTAAAACAGTATGGAGACAGATTCCAACTCTGCTCTTTGGGCTGACAGATACCCAGGAAGCTTGATCATATGGGTTTTGTTGTGAATTGGCCCTAGGCATGAATGCGTGCATGTGTATGCTTTCTGTGGAAGGTTGGGTGCTGGGTTGGCAACTCAACATCGTAAAACTCCACTGCCAATCATGAGCAGACAGGTGATCCGCTGTGGAGACCCCTAACTGGGAAAAGCCAAAAGAAGAAGAAGTGTTAGTGTAAACTTCAATTCCTGTGTAATATGTGCCTTTCTTAATAAAATCTTGAACCATCCACGTACATACACACATAGAACCATCCACGTACATATACACATGGCCTCTGTACTGAATTGATCTGAAAAAGGTGAATTGGGAATTTTGTCCATTTATTCCTCACATGTATGAGTACTCTTTTATACAGCAACTCCTGAGACAAATAATATTTTTCCCCAACCTCTATTGAAATATTTTTTCTCTTCTAAAACTGTAATCCATTTGGACAGTGTAGCTTGATTCACAGCTCTGCATCTATCTGAATATAGTAGGGTCTTGACTGTATGATGTGGTGTTTGCACTGTTATTGGAGAGAACTGTGCATGAATTCTGACTGTTGAATTTCCCAATATATAGCTAACCAAGCCTTTACACAAGGGTGATGACCCTTCTCCACTGATGATAACATTCTGCTAAAAAATGTAGTAGTGCTTAGCCTGGTCTGGATGCCTTGCTGTAAGGTATGTGGGTATTTCTGCAGCAAGACTGCTGAAATTATGTCATTTCCAGCTGTTGCTTGCAAATAGAAAGGATATTCTGCTGATGGTATAACCAAGTCTGTAACTATTGCTAATTTCTGCTTCATTGTTTCCACTGCCTTCTTTCACTCTTCTGTGGACTGTCTATTTTTTTTCTATTTTATAGCACATATTTTAGAGTTTGATTTGATTTTTTTATTAATGAACTAGGTGGTTAACATAATTCAGGAAGTTAACAAAATTCAGGAAGTGGACATCACACCCTCCACACTGTGAAGTTTCTTCTTGGTTTGTTTTTTGACACAGTATAGGTTGCATACAGGGTTTTCTGAGACTTTGAGGGATACCACAGATTTTTCTTTTTCAACATGCATATACACATACTAGCAGATCTGAAAACTAGCATTTTGCGATTTGCTCACTAGACCTATTTATGCCATTTAATGCAGCCTGTTCCACCACCTGAACATGTAACATGCTAGCAGCAAGAGCACAACACAAACCAAAGCACATCAACCATTGAATACCTTACTTTGATAAACATACATTTCAAGCAAGTTGAAATTCAGTCAATATAGCACTCCTTGAAAACAACCTATTTGTGAGACAGAAAAGTACACACACATTGTGTTTGTGTATGTGTACGTATATTTGTATGTGTGTGTATGTGTATATATATATATATATATATATATATATATATATATATATCAAACACACACAGGTACATACACTGTATATGTGTAGGTGTATATATAGCTGTTGGTCTGCATGTCTTCCCTGTGTACGCATTCTGTGGGTCTCTGGTTTTCTCCTACATTCTAAAGACATACTCATCCAACAACCCCCATTTTCTAAATGTTTGCATACAGGGTGGGATGTGTCATCAGTGACCATCATCTGGAGCCAATATTCACACCACCAAGTGGTTAGCCCTACCACTGTTTTGCCCATATCTCACACACACACACACACACACACACACACACACACACACACACACACACATGTATATATAGTTGGAAGAGAGAGAAACAGAAAGTGTGTGTGCTGAGAATGATAGAGAGCTGTTTTTTTATGTTTTATATTTGTGTGTGTGTGTGTGTGTATATACATATATATATATATATATGTATGTATATATATATATATATATATATATATATATATGTATGTGTATATATATATATATATATATATATATCTGTGTGTGTGTATGTATGTATATGTGTGTGTGTATATATATATATATATATATATATATATATATATATATATATATATATATATATATATATATATATACACACACACACACATGCACACAATGATACACACATATATATTCTACTTTACCAATCAGAAATCCAAAGAATGTAAGGCTGTAAAGTACAACAAGTGAAGACTGGAAATGCACAGTCTGAATTTTCAGCTGCATACCTGAGGCATGCTGTAACTTGTAATACAGCATTATTTAAACCTCTGTTAAATTTAAAAAAAAACACAAAAAAGAGCTGCATGACTTGTAAAAGAAAAAAAAATCACACAGTTAATGAAATATGGAAATAATCTGTTAGTACTGAATTTGTATTAACACATTTCTGTTTTGAAGCACTATAGAATCTTCCAAGACAGATCACTGAATCACTAAATCCTTGACCAGATTCTGAAACTGAAAATATTTAAAGCATAAAGACCTAAGTGGAATATTGCTTAGGTCTGAATTAAGTTCACATTGTACTTTGCATCCCCAAAGTGTGGTGAGATTAATAGTCATACCCAGTACTTTAATATTTTCCTCATATGTTACACATTTTCAGAGAGAGTACAGTACCTGCTTCAGACAAACCCGAATGTTGGTGTAATGCTCATGTCTGTGTAACATCAGTGAGAAGGTAATCAAGAGCAGGGGTGTGGGCTGCTGATGTCAGCTTGTCTCCCTGTTTATACACCATTTATAACAGATTGTTTTCTTCAGAACTATTCAAGATTTCTGGGAATATAGTTCTTTAGGTATTTTCAGTTTCAGGGTTTGGTTTAGCTATTTAAAAATATGAATCATTATTACTTTCCCCTGACCCATTTGATTTCACCACTTACTATGTCTAACTGATGCTTTGCATCTTTTTAATGTGTATGTTTGTCAGGTAAGTCCACTGGGCACAAGTGTCCCTTTTTAGGGTGACCAGGGGCTTTCTCTGGTTAATCGAGTTGCTCAAAATCACACAGGAAGCAAATGGAAGCTTACAGAATTCAACCCTGGACTACAGGAAGCAGTCTAAAACACACTGCCTAAATACATTTAAACTCTAACCGCTACCATGCCACATAGTACCACAGGTAATATAATGGTAATGTGAGGAAGTTATACTGCTGCTGTTTTTCCATCAAACTTAAAAAGCAAACCGCATTTATGGTTTTGCTGTTGACACAAGTTGGAAAGCAGACTGTAAACTTTTTGTTTCTCAACTTTTTAAGTTTACAAAATGGCAGTACAGTCTTGAAATCAAAGTACATATTGTTTTGTTATTAGCAGAGCTTTGTGGATGCACCTTTTAAATGGCTCTAAGAATTAGCCTTTGTTTCAAGTCATATGGACACAGTGAGAGAACGTCTTAATCCTCTGCTTCTGTCATCAGAATAAGTGTCAAATGATGCTTTCCAGCAATGCCATAAAATGCCTCCACCACTTACATTAGCACTGCATGGAGGTTCTACACCCTTATCTTCATGGTGAAACCAACTTCCTGTCAGTAGGTAGCTAGGCTGCAGAATTACATCATCACTGTCTACTAACAGCAGAGCCCTAGTTGTGGCCATACTTATTAAAGTGGCAGAAAGGAGTTGTTTCCATATTCAGTTTAATTTAAGGGTCCTCTATTACATTCCCAAATGCCATTTAATGAACATTATCTCATTTGTGATTCTCTGCATCCCAAACAACCTGAATGCATGCATATTGCTTTATTCTTCATGTGACACTGTGTGACTTATGTCAACTGAGTCTGATTAAGCTATGCTAATTGTGAAGATTGGGTGAAGATGGGTGAAGGCTGCCTGCCTAGCCAGATAGAATTTTGGAGATAATTCTGTCATCCATAAATATTAATGTAAACCACAGGCTTGTTGTCTTAAATGGTAAAAATAGCGTTACATGTGGAACTGAAAAAAATGTAACAACAGTGCACTCTACTGACCAAGTAAAGCAAGTTGTGACCCTTTGATGTTAAAACTTGGAGTCAGTAAGTCTAGAGTAAGGCATCCTGCCTACTGTTTGAAGGCCAGAGTTAATGGCCAGAATTTGCATGCATAAATGTCCTTTATTGCTCTGGCTTCTACCCAGAGGTGAAGAATGTAAATGTAGTTTCTTTTAGTCTGGGAACCCAGGGAAGTGTGAAGAATGATGTAATGTGAACCAGGAATGTGATTTTAAAAACAGAGAGAATCGGAGAGCATTAAGAATTTTTGTCTTGACCATTCAACTCACCAGCACTGTCTTGCTCTGTATGTAAGTTTATCTTAGACTTGTGTTTTCTCTTATAAATAGCTAGAAACTAGAAAGATTAAATTGTTTTTCTGTGATGTCAGAACTGTACTACTGAATTATTTTAAGTATTTCTATGTGATCTCTGAACTCTTGACTAGCACTGTGTAGTAAAAAGTATTGTCTTGTGTTTTGACTTTGTTATTAAATATTTTTAAACCCTTTCAACTGTGGCTGTTTTTGTAGAGATAATTTAAGCTCTTTAGAGTACTTGCATGCCTTTGGTAAAATTGTACAAAGCCACTCTAATAGCTTTAGCCCTGGACTGTACTACAGATTGGAAAATAATATTGCACATTAATAATTGGGCACCCTTTTAAGGACCTTTGAGTAGCTGATAAATATTAGTGGGTGGTGGCAGTTGGTACTACCGTATAGTCTGGGGAGAAAGGGGCACAGCTGGAGAACCTGTGCCAGCCTTCCCCAGGAGTGTCTGTGTGATTGTATAAACTCTTCTCAAAGTGTGTGTGTGTGTGTGTGTGTGTGTGTGTGTGTGTGTGTGTGTGTGTGTGTCAGCTGCTTGGGCAGGAACACGAAGCACTGGTTGGACAGAGAGGGTGCTGGAGGTTTTAGCTTGCCCCACTAGACTGAGATCTGGACCTTATAGCTGTGCCAGTGGGGAGTCTTATTGAGGACGTGGAGAGCAAGGGAGTGACCAGCCTCAGACTAACTGTGATCTCTGTGTGCTGTTAAGGGAAATTGCATTTTGCTGTGTGTATTTGTTATCCTTTTCTCCTATATGAGACACCCCTCACTGGTGTTTGTGGTGAGGATTGAGGCTCCTTGATTTCTGGGCCAGGGCACGGGCGTCACACTAATGTCAGAAGTGTATTGCAGACTAGCTAATATAAGAATAAAGTCCTGTAAATGTCTGTCTATCCCATACTTAACATTTCAGCAATCTGGTTCAAATTACATATGAATTATGATGCACCCCAATTGTTTAGATGTAATTTTATCATGAGGGACTGAGAAGAAAAAATAGTGGAGGGGTGATAACATAGACATATAGTCTGATATATGTGTATCTGTGACATGTTTAATTTTTATTCACTGAAGCTGCAACAACCAAAGAAGTTGACAGGACTGTGCCACCGCCTCACTGAAACTGTGATGTATGTATCACAATCTGAGGCATGTTACTAGCATCATTACAGCATCATTACAAGTACCCTTGATGGTTCAACACCCTCATTGCCATCAGACTGGTGTTGGTTGGGGTCATTTTGGTACCAGACCACTGATTGGTGTTCCACACTATAAACCTTGAACTAGATTATTTATACACTCAATTCAACAGAAGAAGCATTACTTGCACACTTTGGGATTGCACAGTCACCAGTTATTCAAGCCATATCAAGGTAATGGATATCTGAGCCTACTCCTCTTTTGGCAGTTTACCATGTTTGTTACATGGAGGAACTTACCCATAACAATTTCATGCTAGAATGCTTGCTCACTATTCAACACACCTATTCCCTATGAGCAGTCCTAAAGCATGTACACCTCATGAGCTGACAAGGTTCCCATCCAAACACGTCCTGATGAACAGTTAGTGTTAGTGCATATTAATGTTAAGTTTAGTAAGTGGTTAATCTATACCTTTCAACCTGTTAGCCCAAGAAACCTGGACAAAGACTAAAATAATGGAGGGCAAAGGCGTAATAATAGGGACAGTTTTTAAATATCTTTCTTATAAACTTATAAGGCTGCTAGAATATGAAGTTTGAAACTCAACTGTATGCCTTCATTTAGTAACCTTAGTGATTTGTCAAAACACACACACACACACACACACACACACACACACACACACACACACACACACACACACACACACACACACATTTTATGACGAACGGACAAAAGTATGAGGCAAAAATCTCAGTAGATAGGTATGGCTTAACCAGTTAATTTCTTATAAGATAAGTCTGGGTGAAATGCGTCTCTAATTATATTTAGCATCCTTCCTTAAGGTGCTAGTATATGCAAGTTTGAGAGAGCTAGAGAGGGAGAGAATAGAGAACTTAAAGCATGAAGAAGAAACCAAATCCTGCTAGGACTGTAGGTCTCTGGGGAGCCAGATATGACATTTGTCTGGAGATTCTGATTATTTCAAGTAATTGCACACAATATTCACTGTTTAACCACTAGACTTTCTGAAAGTGGGTCATGAAACTCCTTAATGGTGGACAAATCACCCCTTTTTGGTTGTGGACCTTGTACTGTGACTAGAAACATTTAGTCTTGTATTTACAGAAATACCAAAAAAGCTTTTCTATCTTGTTGCACGTAAGTTCTCTTACTGTTTCCTCCTGCCATCAATAGATATGTCACGAAGGTTCTTTTTTTCTTTTAAAGTACAGTTGACCCAGTTAAATGAAGTATGTATATTCATTAAGAAAGATGAGAAGGAAACTTTTCTTTTGGTGGATGTGCATCCCTCTCCCAGATCTGAACACATGGCAGCCAGCTTATTGTTGTGCCCATAACCCAGATAATCAGTCATTTCTTTAGGGATAATGTTTACCAGGAATCTAGAAACTGGTTCACAGTATCCCTGTTTAGTAGCTCTAAATATAATGCATTTTTTTATTTTTATTATTATGATTAGATGCTTGTTTGCTAATCAGCTTACAAATTAAAAATAGTATAACACTGTATATAAAGTGGTAGATAAAAGCAGCCTAGTTGCTAAAAGTATTAATTAAGTAATATAAAATAAAAGTAGATGTAAAACTGGTGCCCCTGTGTGGATTTCAGTAGATTGTATTTGGGTGAACTTCTAAAGGAAGTCTTGGAATCCTATGCTTGAGTCACCAAACATAGCTTATTTCAAATGATTGGTATCAGAGTGTCAAATGAAACACTGCTACAAGTTTCCGTTTGGGGTCTTAGAATACCTAACGGCTCCTTATCTGATGACGTAAGTGGCATAATGAGTAGTTACCAAAATTACAGCCCACTTTTCTCCTCAGTCTTCTAGTTGAAATGATGGCGAAAGAGATCACCTGACTTGCAGCATGGCTTTTATCCAAGGCATGGAGCTGACACAGTCCTGATCACTGTAAAGAATCACATCTTTAGAAGAATGGATGAAGGCAAGCCCTTCTACATAGGCTAAAAGGTTGTTTAGCTTGCTAACACACTACAGCTTCAAGGACTTCCATAGAGATGTGTGGATTTTACTTTGGCAGACCTCAAGATTGCTGCTGCTTATCTCAGGTTGATAAATGTTGGCAGCTACAGAAGATGC
Organism: Protopterus annectens; assembly: GCF_019279795.1. Lineage (NCBI taxonomy): Eukaryota > Metazoa > Chordata > Ceratodontiformes > Protopteridae > Protopterus > Protopterus annectens. Next base: position 383,365,617 of record NC_056740.1, on the reverse strand, counting down.
ACAGGAAATCACTGGTTTGTTTTATTTATTTATTTTGCTGTTTGTTTTGCAGGCAAGCCCACGAGATATGTATGCTCTTTATAAGGTACTTTCTGGTTAAGTGACCTGCTCAGTTACAGAGTTAGCAAATATATGGAGGTAGATTGGGGCATCACATCCACAAATACAGGATGAAACTCCACCAAAACTCACAGACTTAACCCACTGCTACTGCTAGGCAGTGTTCTTTACTGGTCTGGCTTTCATTCGTGTTTTATTGTGCAGCAACTTGGGAATGCTCATAGCTTGTTTACACCAGTACTTGCAGGCATCTTGTAAACATCATTACACACTTTTATCAGTCACACAGGTCAGACCATCGTACCATCACTTCACTTTTATGCCCATGGCCAAAAATGGTACTAGAGACAAAGCTTTAATTTCTGTTCTCCCCAACTGTGTAAGTCCTTAGGAAGCTAGGGCAAGAACTGCATTATACTGAGTCATCAAAGTAAACATACATTGAGATTCCACTACGGTGCAACGAAAAGCAAAAAGAGCTGGAATCCAATAGTTGAATGCTCAAGTCCATTGTTAATGATAAAAACGCACTTTATTCACAACAAAATTACACTCCGTAAGTGCTTTCATTTAAGGCTATGTTAAACTTCATCATACAGTTTAAATTCATTACATCACATCCTTTTTTATCCATGCATTCATTAAATTCATTGGACCCTTAGTAAATTGATTAATTGAACCTACTTTTGTGTATGCTATTGTTTTATCATTATAAATACATTACTTTTGTTGTGAATAAAGTGTGTTTTTATCATTAACAACGGACTTGAGCATTCAACTATTGGATTCCAGCTCTTCTTGCTTTTTGTTGCACAGTAGTGGAATTTTTGTGATTTTTTTCATCAGTATACATTGAGTTTCAGTATACTGCTGTCAAAATGCTGACCCAAAAGCAAAACATCAAACCCATTTAAATTACAAAAAATGCCTCTTCCCCCAATCGCTAGCATCTCTAAATATATTAAAGGTGTGGTAGTACAACAGTAAAGGCAGCAACAAATCTCATAAACCCACCACCCACTGTGGTGAAATCTTTGCAGAGAATACTATCAAATGCACTGCACACACTGTGAACTGTGCCTGCATACCCCCACATCTCTAAATATACAGTGTCTTAAGACTGCACAGCAGTGGGAGTAAAACTAAGCCACCCCATAGTTAAATCTATGTAAAATGCAAGTCATTGTCATTTTTTGCAATGAAATGTGTTTTGATTGAATGCAGTTTGCTGAACTGCATGATTTCCCCTTTCTCTATGTATACATATCAGTTTTTATCAGTATTCATACAGCTAAACTGTCAAATCAAAATAAGGTGATTCGTTTACTCAAATGCACGAATAGTTGAAAATGACCAAAAAAAAACCCAAATTTGTGTTGTTTATTTGTAGGGGCAAGCCCACCCCCCCACATAGGGGCAGCACCCCCATCATACCTCTCAACTTCTCAGTGCAAGAAATCTGGACAAATCCAGAAAGAATGCGGGGACAAGGGCCCAAAAAATAGGAACAGAATTTAAATATTGCTCCTATAAACTTAGAAGAATAACAGGTTTTGCATAATTGTTTTTTTTTCTGAAGGATATAAAGCCTGAAACTCAAATGCCTGTCATTATTTATTGACTTCAGTCTTTATTGATGTGCCGGAAGACCACAAATTTTATGAGGAACAGACCAAAAGTATGATGCAAAAATCTGGACATTCTGCAAAACTCTGTGTAGTTGAGAGATATGACTCTGTACTTCCTGCTGCTGATATATACATACTCCTAGATTGCACAACAGTGGGGAAAAATGAAAATGCAGTGATGATCTCACACCAGTACCAGCATCATATGTTCAACGACACATGAATCGATTATTAGCCAGTGATTGATGTTTCACAGTAAAGAACTGTCATCTGAAGGAACTGCATCTTTTTATATACAATGTAGCTTAGAGGTATGTAGGAGAGTCAGAAAAGTATACAAAGTAGATGTAAGCAAATACACTACTGAGCACACAGACAATAAACATTATGAGTAAGTTTTCTGTTCCTTCCCGGTTTAGAGTAATTAGATTTGCAATTTATTACATTTGATGAATGATTGAATTAATTTGTAACTGTAAATAATTTATCAAGAAAATACCTCTGAGATTTGTAAGGATTCTTAATATATCAAATCGTAGCAAGTTCTAGCTAGGAAGAAGTAAAGTGGAAATGAAGTGCATGCTGTCATTGAAGTTTATAGATTCATAGACCAGTACAAGGCAAGCTGTTCTTGTAAGCCATTTTAAGCTTGGCCATTTTCCCTTTCAAAAGGTGAGGATCAAACCATGTATCTTGTGACTCCAAGGTAAAGGTCTTAATGTCAGAATAAGAGAGAGAAATAATTTGAGTATAAGGCTTGAATGAGAACTTGTATAGGGTGGATTGCCAATAAAATGTGGAATTGTTTTTATGATACTAAAGCTAGTGAAAGAATGTTACAAAATGATACGTTACACAAGGCTGTTAATGCTGCAGTGCATAAAAGAAGGTGAGGCTGAATGTAGACCGAGTCAGAGAATTGTGCAGGTGAGGTAAAAATTGGTTCAGTTTGAGGGAAGGGAAGGGAAGACAGCATCAGAAGTATATAGATGGAAGAAATAAAGATGCATGCACAAAGACAATTGTGTGTGCGAATACCGTATAATACATTATAGCAATAACCGACAAGTGGGTGTGGTATTTTTAAGATTTACCCACAGGTGGTGTAGTTTAATCATGAGGGCAAATCCCAAGTAATTGGTACCATCCAGGAGTCCGTTATTGATATTATACCATAACATTATTTAAGAAAGAAATTACTTAGTTTTTTAAGTGCCTTGGTATAACAGTGCCATGGTGTTCCTCCATGTTGTTTCCACATTCTACTGCTTTGTTGATATACTGTGCATGTGTATGGGACTTGCATTCCCACGCTTACATAGTGCATCAGTGCTTTGAAAAGCAAGCAATGGAGAAAGAAAGATCTCTGCTACTTTTTTTTTTTTTTTTTTAAAAAGGTGTGGGGGGGGGGGCAAACTGTGAAATCCAGAGAGTTCAGAGGTATGAGAGTATGAGAGAGAGAGGACAAAAATGCAAGGAAAATCAGGTTGCATAATGTACCCAATTTTCCTTGTATTTCCTCTGCCCTCCATATGTACCTCTCAACCTCTTAGCTCAAGAAAACTGCCTTAGCATATATTAATAGAAGAAAGTCCGGGTGACCGGACTTTTTTCTATTGGAATATGCTTGATTTTGCAATTCGGCTCAATTTGCAATTGGGCCTACTAATCAGCATGCAAGTTTTTGAATGTTAACACGCTAGCATTATATAATATAATATAGCAATAACCCACGCCTGGGTGTGGGTAATGCTGGATTTGCCCACGGTTGGTGTGGTTTGATGACGAGGGCGAAGCCCGAGTGGCTAAACAAAGACAACCGTGGGTAAATCCAGCATTACCCACACCCAAAAGTGGGATATTGCTATTATACAATGACATTATTTAAGAAAAAAAATAATTACTTTTCTTAAATAATGGCATTGTATAATGCCTCCTTGCTGCCCTTCTGCAGCTGTCTGGTATTCTGCGGCAGTTCTGATGTACTGCGCATGCATATACTTGTGCAGTACATCAGAGCTGTGGGCAAAAGCAATGGAGAAAGCAAGATCTCCGTTGCTTTTTACAACCTGTCTCGCTATGTTAAACGAGTTTAACATAGCGAGACAGCTTTAAGAAAAGCAACGGAGAATCTCTGTTGCTTTTTTAAAGCTGTCTCACTAAGTTAAACCCATTTAACACAGCGAGACAGTTTTGAAAAAAAGCAACGGAGAAAGCAAGATCTCCGTTGCTTTTTAAAGTGTCTCGCTATGTTAAATGGGTTTAACATAGCGAGACAGCTTTAAAAAAAGCAACGGAGATGCTCTGTTGCTTTTTTAAAGCTGTCTCGCTATGTTAAACTCATTCAACATAGCAAGACCATTTGTAAAAAGCAACGGAGATTTTGCGTTGTCCGTTGCTGTAAAAAAAAAAAAAAATTAATGGGGGGTCGTTGTATAACATCGATTTATACACACCCCACTTATGTAGTTAACCTTGTCTGTGAAGCCTGAGTCATGGCTGAAAGGGGTCTGAGAAAAACTGTTTCACTTGTCTGATTAAATAACTAAAATAAAAAAATACCACTGTGTGCACTATCCTATATCTGTATGTTCTTACATGTACTTGATGGTTATACTTTTTTTTTTTTTTTTTTAAAGCTTAAGCAGTTTGAGGAACAGGGCAATCTATATTTGTGGCATGTAGTCAGTCCTAGGATGTCATCTTGAATTCGTTCTGCAGAGTTTGCAGTTCTGGAGACTGATAAGATAGTCAAAGTAAAATCTGGAATGTCAGCGAGCTGATTTGTGAACCAGCCTACTGCATCATGACCATGTCATATTATTGGTAAATGTATCTGAGTTTATGATCTGTTGTATTAAAGACTTTTGTAAGTTCATTAAGCAGAATACCTTTAAGAAGACCTTGGTGTGACACAATAAACATGGAATCTATTATCTTACATGTCCTTTAGAAACCAAATATACTTGCAAAAGTACATGAAGTGGAATTATTAAATATAATGTTACAATGTTGTTTATGAGCCGAGGGCCTAAAAGAGTAGAATAAAATGGAATATTTCCAGAGTTCCATGGCCAGGTTGTGACAGCGAATATAGGAGTACAACTATTCTAGTTTTAAATTCCATGAGTGACTTGGTATCTTATTTGCAGTGCGGATTAGTTCCATACCCTTGATTTTATTAAAAATGATGAGCTATTAGTGTTTAAAGCTGATAAAGGGGGAGCAATAGTTCTAGGTAGAACAATGTATGAAAATAAAATGTATGGCCTATTGTCTGATGTGAATTTTTATAAGAAAGTGTCATTCAAAGAAATGAAGAAAGCTTATTCATTTATTGATTCCGTAGTTGAAGAATGGTTTTATACAGCCAGAATTACTCAGGGTACTAAAAATACTTTACTACTGAGAATCCAAAAATAAGTAGGATCTTTGGAATTCCAAAGATCCATAAAGAGCTAAATACCCCCCCCCCCCTGCCAAGACCCATAGTGTCTAGTCTACATAGCAAAACAGAAAGTACGGCTGTCTATGTAGATAAACACTTACAGAGGGTAGTGGTTAACAACAGTACATATATCAGAGACACACTTGATTTCTTGGAAAAAATCAAAGAAATATAAGTGGAAGAAAGTGACTTACTGGTAACTATGGATATAAAATCATTGTATACAGTATTACCCAATGTTGAAGGCGTGGAGACAGTAAGGCTTGAATTAATTAAATCTAAGTTATATTCTGATAATACTGTAGGAATATTAATGGAACTACTTGATGTTATTCTCAATTATAATTTCTTCTTGTTTAATAGTGATTTTTTTTTTCCATTAAACAAATGGAATGGCAATGGGGGTGGCAATGGCCCCCAGTTATGCCAATCTGTATATGTATGGGTGGGAAAACACTCATATATTACATAGTACCGAAATAATATTGTGGCATTGTGTCGTTTTATTGACAATGTTTTCTTAATTTGGAGAGCAACGGAAAAGGTCTTATGTGAATTTGACATACCTCAACAGTGCGTGTACTTTTTTGGAATTTACCTGCCAATTTGATGTAACAACAATAAATTTTTGGATGTAACTGTCTTTAAGGGTAAGAGCAAATTAGGAACAAACATTTTAAAAAAAAGAGATTCAAAATAATATGTATTTACATGATAGTAGCATGTACCCCAAGAAGACCAAAGAAAATATAGTAGAAAGGACAGTTGTTAAGAATCAGTGACCTAACAGAAACGGAAGAAGATTTTGGTATTGAAAAGTGACAATTTTTTGTGAAAAACTTTATTTATCCAAAAACATTAGTCACAGATATTAGAACTAAAGTTACAACTCGGAGAAGTACAATAAACAGAAAAGAAGGTAGAGTAAATAAAAATAAAGTAAGAATGCCTATTGTGAATAGTTTGGATTCAGGGAGAATAAAATAAATAATAACAAATAACTGGAAATTGTTTTGGGGACAGACTGTGTTACTAGAAGCTATAGGGCATAAGCCTCTCTTTACCCAAAAAAAGAGGGAAAAGTTTCAAAAACTTCTTTCAAAGTACGTTGACTATGCTAAAAGTCAGGTCAGACAGAAATGGAATGGTTAAGTGTTACAACTGTAACGTGTAACTATTTGTTCACGGAAAAAGCAGAATGCGCTTTGAATAATGTTAAAATAAGTGTCAGTGGGTTTTTTCATGCAAATCTAAGTATGTACCTTATGTCACTTTTGCTTAGAATGTAAATCTTTTTATGTAGGAAGAACTACAAGAGAATTGTACAGAAGAATATACGAGCATAAATATGCAGTTTCTTTTGGGGATGAAAGGAATGCCCTGGGGAAGCATTATAAATATGGTTCATGTAAAGTTAACTTTAGATTCCTTGTAGTGGACAGTCTAAAAAATTTAGAAAATTCATTTAATCCAGAATATGACTTTGGGTAGCTGGAATATAGTTGGCAGGTTAAACTCAATGCTTGCTATCCCCCTGGTCTGAACAATAGAGAAGATTTTGTTATGCATCTTAAACGTAAAATACTAAAACACTAAGTATGTGGTCATGTAATTTTTAAAGTATCTAAATGTGTGTTTTTGAATGTTAACTTCCAGTATGAAGAAGTATTATTACAGATGAAAGCGCTTACTGGAATTATTTGTTGTGGAACCTCCAAACATATTTGTACCACATTTGTCATGCCTATAGTGTGTTCATTTAAATAGATATCCAGCTTTTACCTAACTATCATTTTTGTGCACTTGCAGGCCAAAATTATGTCTCTTAAATCTGTAATAGACACTGTACAAGTTTAACTGTTCAAACTTGCATTAGATTGTAAAAGGCAAATTGAGATTTGTCTTCTGGAAATATCTCTGGATATTTTCCAGTTTGTTTAGTTTGGAGATATTATAACAGGACAAGCTGAAAAATTAAAGACTTGCACAGTGATAACAAGATAGCTATTTGCTTAGACTTTACCTCAGACCAGCCCTCATAGTGCCAAAGGACCTCTTAAAAGTTAAATGATCATGATAATTGATTACAGGTCTTTAAGTTGTGAACTTACTGAAAGAAGTTTTTTTTTTTTTTTTATTAATTGCATATGGATAATCGAGTTTATGGATCCCAAAGACCATGTATTCCACTTCCTGCAAATATTGTTAAAGGCCAAAATGATCATTGTAAAGCTTATAAACAGTGAGTCTCCTTTGGTGTTATTGATGAGCCTTTCTACCCAAATGATATCTGAAAGTGTTTTTAGTCCTCAACATATTGAATAGAAAAGGGTCCAAGTCGTATCCCTGAACAATACCCGTAGATACAGCTTAGTGAATAGAGTGCATACTTTTAATCCTTACTTTACATTCTGTGTCTTATACCCAGCATCCCAAGGGCAGTCTAACAAGATTGACTGTCTTATCTTACCTCACCAATCTCATCCTGGCAATCCAGCAAAGTTTTCCCAACACTGAAATCTTCACTTTTCTGTTTGGTACCAAATTACTTTGGACATCTGGGTCATAAGATCATACAAAAAGATTACAACTGGCAGTGAGACTCCCTTCCTCCATTCCAAGGGATTCAACTACATCCATCCAATCAAGCCTTCCTTTTCCTCCAATCTTAGGTCAAATGCTTCTTCCACCAGATCATACAGAAAAAAGGTAATACTCAAAGCTTTTTTCCTGTTGACAAAGAAAGAAGGAACTTATCTGTCATGGATCTTTTATTTCCAAACATTCGTATAAAAATTCCAAAATTCAAAATGCTATTTTTAAGTCTGTGTTACCTGTCGTTCCTCTTCACAATCTCCTAGTGACTCTAGATTTAAAAAAAATGTTTTTCATCACATTCCTATACTCAACGATTTCAGACATTTTATTTTTTTTTAATTTTCTGAATCTTGTAAATACTTTCAGTTGTCTGTTTTACCATTTTAGTTCTCAACAGCTCCAAGAGTGTTTACAAAGTGTCTATCTGTAATAGCCCATTGCAGGTTACAGGGCATTCACATATTTTCACATCCATTTTTGCAGAGTCTTTTCCCAGCTGTCAGGAATCTCTATTTTTGTCAAGAACTTTTTATCAGACTGGGATTTCAACTTAACTTAGAAAAATCATCTCTCATTCCATCTCACAAGATGTGTTTCTAGGTTTGCTAATAGATTCAGCCACAGTGATGGCATATCTTCTTCAGGACAAAGTGGGCTTCTACGAAAAAGTTTCTGACATTTGCCAGCTAAACTGTCTAAATAGCCAAGGGCTATCTCAAGAGCATGACATCTACAGTTCTTATGATCCCTCTGCCCAGACTTCATAAAAGAAACATTTTTAGTGGTCCCTAAAATCAGCACAGACCTAACACCAGCATTCCCTTTCTTTTCAGATTCCAGTTCTGGGCTTTGTGCAAAGGCAGATACTATGGTGGTTAAACCAAATGTCCCTAATCCCAGGTCTTTACCTCCCATAGCCCCTACTCAGTCTGTAACCACAGAGGTGTCAGATTTTGCGTGGGGATCTGTATCCAAAGAGGTGAAATTTCAAGGTCAGTGGAACGAGCAGAGCATACTGAAGTAAGTACATATAAATGCTCTCATGTCTCTAAACCATCTCTGTAGTCCAGGATCTCTATTAGTCATCACAAACAACACCACAAGCATGTGGTACATAAACAAAAGGGGGGAGCAGGTTGAACCCCTTTGAAGACTAGCTATGATAGCCTGGGAAGTAGCAACTCAGCACAGTCTGTCCCTACAGGTTATTTATATTCTTCAGAGAAAAGTTTTGAGACAGATAAACTAAGTAGGACCAGGTCAGACCCCCATGAATGGAAGTTATACACCAAGAAATCATCCATCTTTGGGGATAATCTCGGGTAGTCCTGTTTGCCACCACAGAGTTAGATGATCAGCCAATGCTCTGCTGTATTCATCTGTGCAATCCAAGGAATCTGTTGCATTCTGCTAACCATAAGTACAATTGTATACTGTATTTTGCACTTTTAAACTTTATTTCTGCTATATTGCAGATTTTTTAAAACCATTATCTCTGATTTGTTACACTTTTTGTCTGCTGTAGCATAGACTAGATTCAGACCTGCTGACTCCAGTTCTGTTTGTTAAACTGAGCACTAAACCAGTTGAAGAGCCCCCCCCCCCTGCACCCTTGCGGCAAGAGAGTGCAGTTAGGACTCCTCTGACTGAAGGTTGCTGGTACAAGGCTCAGTTTTCAGCTTTTAAATTGGATAAATTGTTCAATTCAGTTTGCTCACTGTTTTAACACAGCCCCACAGTTAGGTGACCAGCCACTGCTCTGCTGTATTCATCTGTACAATCCAAGGAATCTGTTGCATTCTGCTAACCATATGTATGTACAATTTCATACTGTATTTTGCACTTTTAAACTGTATTTTTGCTATATTGCTGATTTTTAAAACTATTCTTGCTGATTTGTTGCACGTTTTGTCTGCTGAAGCATAGACTAGATTCAGATCTGCAGAACCCTTGTGGCAGGAGAGTGCAGTTAGGACTCATATGGTTGAAGGTTGCTAGCACAGGGCTCAATGTTGAGCTTTTCTTATTGGTTAAATTGTTTAATTCACTTTGTTCACTGTTGCTACATAAGCCCTACGTTTGTGCAGGTTTGTACTTGTTTTAACACAGTTAGGTGACCAGCCACTGCGCTGGTTTGTTCATCTGTTTACACGCAGTGCACCTCTGTGCACCATCGCGTACTACTATGCAGTGGGGGTAACCATTAGCGGTTATAGATGCAAAAACTTCTGTAGACAAATTTTCCTTTGTAACTGCCTGTGATCTGGCCAAGAAGTCCTTAAATTGCTCTTTGCTGCTCAGAGATCACCTCAGCTGCACTTTTTCTCTTTAAAAAGTCACAAAGCCAACAAATGTACAATAGTATCATACCATTTAGAGAACACCTGCTAATATAGAACCTTTGTAGAGCCCCCATTAGTATAGACTCCATTTAGAGCACCCAATTATGCCACACATCTCCATTTTCTATCCCCACTGTGAAAACAGGTTTTAATCTAGCATTATGGATGGTCATTTACCCTTCATTTCTCCTACCAGCCTGATTGACATGGGTATCCTGAGGCAGTGTAGAAACCAAACTTCTCAACTGTACAGATTTTCACAGAATGTCCAGGTTTGTGCCTCGTTTTCTGGTCTGTTTTTCATAAAACTGTGGTTTTCTGGCAAATTAGTGGCAAACCATTAAAGGTTGAAGTTAGAAAATGATGACAGACATTTGAGTTTCAGACTTCATATCCTTCAGAAAGTTAGTGCTAATGCTAAACACGTTATTCTGTCAACTTTCTAAGTTTGTAAGAGCAATATTTAAATTTTTTTCCTATTTCAGGGCCTTTGTCCCACTTTCATTTATGGTTTTGTCCAGATTTCTTGGTCGAAGAGGTTGGCTGCTATTGTAGCAACTGCTGTATATACACTGTCAACCCTCTAGTCCTAAATCACCCAAGTACAATTTGTGAGAGTTGCATCTACACTAAGAGTCTGGAATTCTTGCTCTTTTGCCCACAGAACAGTAACACTGAACAGGTTGTCAGATCCCATATGACACCACCTGCACAAACATTGCACTCAATCCGTCATACGCGGAGGTACTCACCAGAAACTTACCTAAACACCAGAGACCTTCCAAATACAAACATACTATACCTAATATAGCACCTACAGCACTCAGAATATATAAAAACACACAAGCACCAGTTTCTCACCAAGTAAGCCCCTAAGGCATAGCACATTTAAACCAAATTTTTTAGTCATAGGTGACTCCATTGTGAGACACACAGATGTCCCACTAACCATGCTGGATGAGGAGAAGATTGCGGTCAGCTGTCTGTCAGGTGCCAGGATCCACCAGATCACACATGCACTCAAGTCTCTCAGCAACAAGTACTGTTATGACTCTGTCATAGTTTATGTTGGTGTGAATGACTGAGAAGCACCGCACTGACCATATGAAGAGAGACATGATTGAGCTCTATGAACATGTGTCCCAGGGAGATATGTCTCTAGCCTTGAGCAGCATTCTACTCTCACCTAGGATGATACCACTGTATAAACAAAAAATGGTTGACTTCAACAATTTGCTTAATTTCTGGTGTTATTCTAAGGGGATCCAGTTTCTGTCAGCCTGGGATGACATGGTTGATAGACCATGTTGCTTGCTTTGCCAGAGTTGGTCTTCACCTGTCATCTCTAGGATTTCTGTTACTGGTTAAGGCACTTGCCTCCCCCATAGTGCATTTTTTAGTCAAGGTCTCAAGAACCAACTTTCTGATGTGAAAATATCACTCACACATAAATTAAAGGTTATGCTGCTAAATGCTAGGAGTTAAATCAGAAACTGCATTCTCAGGAAGCACTCCTTTTCCCGGAGGATGTTGATGTCTGTGCAGTCACAGAAACTTGGTTCAGGGTTGCATAAAGTACCCAGGCCTTGCAAGGCTACAATACCTTCCACATTTTCAAACCACAAAATGAAAATGTGAGAACCAAAGGAGAAGAAGTATCTATCTTCATCAAAGATAAATGCATCTCTAGACTGGTTAGACAGGAAATCTCCATGGAGCTACTCCAAGTTCAACTAACTGTGAGTAAGGCCCTCCTTCAAGTTGTCATTGGCTATAGGCCCCCTTCAATGAAGCAAGATACCCATGCTGTTTATTTGGTCGTACTTGAGTCAATCAAATTACAACCTAACACTTTAGTCATGGGAAATTTTAACTGTCCCTCCATTGACTGGGAAACTTATTATAGTACTAGCATGCTCGCACAAAGATTTCCTGGACTTTAACACTAATGCCCTGGAACAAATAGCATGCAGCCTCACAAGGGGCTCAGATATTCTCGACCTGATCCTCACCAACATGGGTGACCATTGCACCAACACAAGTATAGTATTGTCACTGGTTAAATCTGATCATAAATCAGTCACATATGAACTAGCTATTACACCTGAATGCCTCTTAGGTGAAATCAGGCTAAAAAATGTCACCAAAGCTAAATATACCCTCCTAAGTGATAGCATAAATAATTTCCAAGCTACTGTTCCCACAGATGTCATTGACAGCTATACTATGGTATGCATAAATGTCCTGTACAAACACTTATACAAATGTATTGACAAAACTGTACCCAATAGGATCAAAACGAGATCCTCAAGAAAAAAGCAAGCCTCCCTGGTGGACATGGACATCTAGCATTAATAAGTTATACAACAAGAGGAAGACGTTGCTCTGTAAGAATAAAAAAAGAGATGTCCCAGCATTAGAAAACACCCTCCTCTAGTTCAACAAATAAATAAGACAACTTGTAAAATCCTCTAATGGCAACTTCGAAAAAAAAAATTTAACAACCATAGCTAAGGAAAACCGTAAGGCATTCTTCAGCTATATGCATAACCTAAAAGGTAAGACCCAGATGTGTGCTGAACCAGCTGTGGATGGCATCACATGCACTGATCCTGCAAAAATAGCTAACCTATTAGCTGACTGGTTTGGTGAAAATTTCACCCCTCTTTTCCCTCTAAACATTCCACAAAGCATTCTCTTTACATATTCCCCACCTTGCATCTCTGAAGAGCAAGTTTTAATGCTGTCTCCAGGGCCAAAAACACAGCCTCTGTGGGACAAGTTGGCATACCAGGCTACATTTTAAATTGTTTAAAACTTGAGTTAGCAATTCTGTTAGTACGGTCCTCAACCACAGCCTGAGTACTGGTTTTGTCTCTGCTGAATGGAAAACAGCAACCATCATCTCCCTTCATAAAAGGGATATAGCCACAGATCCTGGCAACTACAGACCCATAAACTTAACCAGCCTTATCTATAAGGCCTTGGAGCGAATCATCATGGACCTTATAAATAAGGATATAGGTGATCGCCAAACCCTTGATCAGACACGGTTTGGGATTGTCGAAAGACAAGTCATGCCTGTTAAACCTGGTGGACTTCTTTCTTGGCCAGAGCCATAAACAAAGGCAAATCTCTGCATACAACCTACCTTGACTTAGCCAAGGCGTTTGACACAATCCCACATTCTGGCATCACTGATAAAACTCTCCCAGTTAAATGTCAGCCGTTATGTTATCAGGTGAGTTGCTAACTGGCTCACTGACCAATCGCACTCACTGACCGATTGCACTCAGTCAAAGTTGGGGACTTTACCTCAACCAGCAGACCTGTTACCATTGGGGTTCCACAGGGGTCAGTGTTGGGCTCCCTGTTGTTTGGAATATACTTCTCAGAACTTCAGGCTAAAACAGAGAGTGTGTGGCTAAGCTTGCTGATGATTGCAAATTAGGTTCAATCACTGAATCCCAAAACTATATCAATATACTTCGAGGGACTTCCATAAACCATTGATTGGTGCCAAAGCCATGGACTTATGTTTATCATCCCCTTCAGTAAAAACTATATCCCTGCAGACTGTCATATAAATAATAATACTCCAAGTAACAACTCAGTAGTGAGAGACGTTGGAACGCAAGTTGGCTGTAGCCTAAACTTTGACTACCATATGTTTGCTGTGGTAAGGAAGGCATTCTATGTCTCACCCCTCATTATCAAAGGCATTGACTCAAGAGCAAAAGAGGTCATAATACCCCTGTACTAGACCCGCATCAGGCCAGTAATGGAGTACAATGCTCCCTTTGGTATGTACCTTACCAGGCACCTGCAGCAACTTGAGAGACCTCAAAGATGTCTAACCAAGAATATTCAAGGTCTGTAGCACATGTCATATATTGACAGACTGAAGTCACTGTCACTGTACTCAGTAGTGTACAGATTCCTTGGAGGAGACTTATGACTGGCCTAGAGAGCAATCTCTGATGCAAACCTAATGCCTAATGGAAATGCTGCACATCTGCAAGTCAAATGGGACATGGTCACCCACTTTAGGGACCTAACCTGGCCTGTGACATAAATAGGACCTGCTGGAGAGACAGATATGTCTCTCTCAGAGGTTGCCACTCCTTTGGAATAGGCTACCACTCCACATCAAACAACACCCCTCTATGACCCTGTTTAAGAGTAGCCTGGATGGGAAACCGTAAATTCCTGCTAGGGATTTCACTTATGACCCTCCTAGATACAGGCAGTCATTGCTAACTAAGATCTTGAGTTTAGGCAAGATCCTTTATATTGGGTTTCCCTAGTATTATATTGTGTACAGACAGCTAGACTTATAAAGACCTCCGGGTCAGTAGCCCAGTAACCACCTATGAACCTGTTTACAACAGACAACTCAAGAAGTTGTGCTCAGGGACTCCTTGCAAAAAGGGCTGAAGGACAAGCATATTCTCATTCTCATGGAGAGGAATGTTCTTGTATGCCTTTCCACCCTTTCTCTTGATTACCAGTGTTATTTTCAAGATCCAAAATGACTCCCAAAAATAATACTGGTAACTCTATTTTGGCCTAGGCAACAGTGGTTCTCTTTTCTTTTTGTTAAAACACTATTAAGGCATCTAAAAAATATAAGAACATTAGTAGCAACATCATTTAAATGATGAGTTGCAAATAAAAACCTGAAAGGGCTCATACAAAAAATATAAATTATATGTATCATATAAAGATGCATTTAAGAGTCCCATATAAAAAATATACAAATAAAAAATACATGTAAAAAGTGGGGTGGGGGAGACATGCTGTTGCTATCGCCTAACCATACATCCCCTTGCTTTTAATACTGGTCTCAAAAAAGCTCTCTCATTGAGTCCCTTCCCACAATCAGCCCTTAGTCTCATAATCCATCTCTCCCATCTCCCTCTTTTCAGTCCCATTCCTAATATCTCCTCCACGCATAATTGGCTTAATAATTTCCATAACCCTGAACTTCAACTGATGTTCAGTGCCATTGATTTTGACATGTTTGGCTAAAGCATTGGTTGATGAATCAACCCTAATGGCATATAAATGCTCCCTAAACTTAGTTTATAGTTCCTTGTTGGTTTTCCCAACATAGAATGATCCACAGCAATGACACACAGCTAAAGAGACTACATGTGCAGTGTTACATTTAGATGAAACATGAAACTTGTACATCTGTTTTGTCTCTGGTTGTATAAAACTGTCACTCGTGTCAATATAGGAGCAAACGTTGCATCGACCACATGGAAAGGAGCCAGAGACATTCACTACCTTGGCGACATGTACAATGACATAACATATTCTTCAAATTAGATGTATTCTTATAAACATACTTTGGTTTGTCACCAACCAGTGCTTGAATCTCATCATTGGTAGTCAAAATCCCCCAATGCTTCTTAATAATCTCTGATACAAATCTATTGTCAGCAGAAAAGAACATTGGTAGTCTAATGTCAAACTGGGAGGTAACTATACCACTCACCTCTCCACTGACCATGTTTGAAAAGTAGGGAATAGCCCTACCTTGTCTTAACATATCAATGTCACTAAGCCCTGTATTCACCTCTACCTCACTATACCCATATTCATACAATTTCTCCTTTAATGAATTTAGCTTATTGGTAAATCCTTCATCAGATGCATGAAGTCTGGAAGCTCGCATCCCTTGACCCCTTATGATGTTCTTAAAAATATATTGTGGATGCATGCTCTGTCTGTGAAGCAAGGTATTTCTATAACATTGTTTCCTAAAGACTCCAGTGTTAATGAACCCATCTTCCAATCTTTCAATATAAATATCAGGGTAAGAGATTTTGCTTTGTGAATAAGTCATGGTAAGCTTCAAAAAATCAGTCATACGATTCATCTTATGGATGAATCTTTCCAGACTGTAATCGCATCCTGTCCAGATGAAAAAAATATTGTCGACAAAACGTCGATAGAATGGAACAAACCATCTATAGTCATCCAAAACACATAAGCTATCTTCCTGCCAATGAGCCAGAACCATGTTGGTGTAGCTATTGGCACACGAAGTGGCCATAGCTACACCATCAAGTTGTAGATAAATGACGTCATCAAACACAACTATGTTGTTCTCCAAAACAACTTCCAAAAACATGCATATCAAGTCTCTTTGTTTGCTGTTGTAGTCACTGTGCTTCAACAGATATTGCTGTATGGTGGTAACCCCTTTGTCATTGGGAATAACCGTGAATAGGGACTGTACATCCAAAGTTACAAAAATAGCTCTAGAATCCAGATCAACCCTATCAATAAAACTATATAGGTCCAATAGAAACTGCTTTGTGTCTTTCAACACTATCTCATTCTTGTCCAAAACAGGTTGCAGCATAGGTCCAGTAGAAACCGCTCTGTGTCTTTCAACACTATCTCATTCTTCTCCAAAACAGGTTGCAGCATTCCTTCCACATAGACAGAGAGTGGCTGGGTACACCAACCTCTGCCTGAAACCATTGGTCTCATGGGAAGGTTCTTCCCATTTTTGTGAATTTTGAGGAGACCATTGATTGCTGGTATCATTGGACACTCAACTAATAAATATTCAAATAACTCATTGGTAATGACATGACTTCGGATTAAGTCATCCAATGTAGCTTGTATACGCTGTATAAGTAAAGAGACCTCTTGCATATCAGTAATTCTATAATAACTAATATCACTCAACATCTCTTTCTTGGTCCTCAGATAGTCAGCATGATCCATGATGACTACTGGACCACCTCTGTCCGCAGGCCTAATGATTATATTCTTGTCAGCCTGCAACCTACTTAAAGCTTTACGTTCATCGTAGGTTAAATACTGCGACCTGTTTTGGACAAGAATGAGATAGTGTTGAAAGACACAAAGCAGTTTCTACTGGACCTATATAGTTTTATTGATAGGGTTGATCTGGATTCTAGGGCTATTTTTGTAATTTTGAATGTACAGTCCCTATTCACGGTTATTCCCAATGACAAAGGGGTTACCACCGTACAGCAATATCTGTTGAAGCACAGTGATTACAATAGCAAGCAAAGAGACTTGACAAGTCTGTTTTTGGAAATTGTTTCGGAGAACAACATCTGATGATGTCATTTATCTACAACTTGATGGCATAGCTATGGGCGCTTTGTGTGTCAATAGCTACTCCAATGTGGTTCTGGCACATTGGGAGGAAGATAGCTTATTTGTTTTGGATGAGTATAGATGGTTTGTTCCATTGTATCAATGTTTTGTCGACAATATTTCTTTCGTCTGGACAGGATGTGATTGCAGTCTGGAAAGATTCATCCATAAGATGAATCGTATGACTTATTTTTTGAAGTTTACCATGACTTATTCATGAAGCAAAATCTCTTACCTTGATATTTATGTTGAAAGATTGGAAGCTGGAACACTGGAGTCTTTAGGAAACAATGTTATAGAAATACTTTGGTTCACAGACAGAGCATGCATCCGCAATATATTTTTAAGAACATCATAAGGGGTCAAGGGATGCGAGCTTCCAGACTTCATGCATCTGATGAAGCATTTACCAATGAGCTGTATTCATTAAAGGAGAGATTATATGAATGTGGGTATAGTGAGGTAGAGGTAAATACAGGGCTTAGTGACATTGATATGTTAAGACAAGGTTGGGCTATTCCCTACTTTTCGAACATGGTCAATGGAGAGGTGAGTGGTATAGCTATCTCCCAGTTTGACATTAGACTAACAAATCTATTGTCAGCAGAAAAGAACATTGGATCGGAGATTAACAAGCATTGGGGGGGTTTGGCTACCAATGATGAGATTTGAGCACTGGTTGATGACAAACCAAAGTATGTTTATAAGAATAAATCTAATTTGAAGAATGTTATGTCATCATACATGTCACCAAGAGAGTGAGGTAGTGAATGTCTTTGGCTCCTTTCCATGTGGTCGATGCAACTTTTGCTCCTATATTTACACGAGTGACAGTTTTATACATCCAGAGACAAAACAGATGTACAAGTTTCATGTTTCAGCTAATTGTAACACTGCACATGTAGTCTATTTAGTTGTGTGTGATTGCTGTGGATCATTCTATGTTGGGAAAACCAACAGGGAACTAAAAACTAGGATTAGGGAGCATTTATATGCCATTAGGGTTGATTCATCAACCAATGCTTTAGCCAAACATGTCAATGTCAATGGCACTGAACATCAGTTTAAGTTCAGGGTTATGGGAGTTATTAAGCCAGTTATACGTGGAGGAGATATTAGGAATGGGACTGAAAAGAGGGAGATGGGAGGGATGGATTATGAGACTAAGGGCTGATTGTGGGAAGGGACTCAATGAGAGAGCTTCTTTTAGACCAGTATTAAAAGCAAGGGGATGTATGGTTAGGCGATAGCAACAGCATGTCTCCCCAACCCCACTTTTTACATGTATTTTTATTTGTATATTTTGTATATGTATTTTTTATATATGAACTAGCTTGAACTGTTTTTTAACTGTTTGCTGCATTATTTTAAAATCTGCACTTATAACTTACATTTTAGTCGAATTTGATTGAAAGTTTGTTGTTTGTTTAATTTAACTGTGGAGGCTGCCCACTAAAGTGTGCTAGCCTGTGTAACTAATTTATCACTGTTTTTGCATTTTCTGTGTGTTTCTACCAAAAAAACAAAAAAATAATCCATGTTTTCCCGCCTCTCCTCGACTAGTTTAGACCAGTTTACAGGCATTGCTGTATTCTGGACTGTGGTGTAGTTCCTGTGTTGTCCATTACCTTGCTTGGATAGAGGGAAGTTTCTTTGCTCACCAGTGGGAGTGGGGAGCCTTGAGCAGCCTACCTGTCCCTGTAGGAAGTGACCTCAGCACAAGAAGCTGTAGTAATTGGTTGTTTTGGACCATTTCTAGCTCTTTTGTAGTTCACTGTTTAAAATCCGCGTTTGCACGGCTTTGCGCATAGCGCAGCACCGGTTAAACAACTTCTGGCTCCGCCAGGTCTGCTCTTCAAATTTTCCCTTAAGGAAGCTCTACTCTTAGTATAATCAGACTACTCACTATATTATAAGCCTAGCACTTGTTCTCAATACTTCTCTACTAAGTAAGCACTCTCGTACTAAGTAAAGCACTACATCTACTTACCACCCCTGTGAATATCCACTTCCCTTAAAGGTACAGCACTCCCTTATACTGGTCTAGCATGTCGAGTGGTAGATTACTGGCGTTGTCTCCAATTCAGCTGGTCAATCTGGGTATCTTGAGACAATGCTACAATTGTCTCATGTACACAGACAACCCTCTCCTCCTCCCAACAAACACAAATACATGTGAGAGATGCAACTATATAGCCAAACTGGAGGCTGAACTCTCTCAACTCAGGGCTGGCATGACCAGACAGGAGGAGATGGCAACCACACACACAACAATCCCAGTCCCATATAGACCTACCACAACTGCAAACCAAACACATAAAAACACAAAGACATACTTGGAGGCTCTAATAAAAAACTTACCAAAACAACATCGGCTCCCAAAGCAGACATCCAAAAATCCACCACCTCAAAACAAAACACATGCAACACATACTTCAATAAATCAGTGTGTCAACCAATCACAACCCTTAAGGCCAAACACCTTGCCTGATACACTAGTAATAGGTGACTCTATAGTCAGACACACTGATGTCCCGCTGACCAGGCTGAACAAGGAGAAGGTGACTATGAGCTGTCTAGCGGGAGCTAGGATCCGCCACATAACACACGCACTCAAGTCACTCCAAAGCAAGTACAAATATGACTCCGTCATTGTCCATGCTGGTGTGAATGACCTGAGATGTACCTCCCTGGACTACATGAAAAGAGACATAGAGGAGCTCTCCGATTATGTAGCCCAGGCTAGTATGACCCTGACCCTGAGCAGCATCTTGCCCTCACCAAGAATGATACCACAATACATAGACAAGATGATCAGCTTTAACAATTGGCTCAAGTAATGGTGCCATTCTAAGGGGATCCAATGTCTGTCTGCCTGGGATGACATGTTGGACAAGCCACGCTGCTTCGCAAGGGATGGCTTACACCTGTCACCACTGGGCTTCCGGATATTGGCTAAGGCTCTTGCCACACCCATAGTGCCTTTTTTAGGCAAGGCTCAAAAGACAAACCCACCTCCTTAGAAAACAAAAATGGAAAAAAACTAAGGGTAATGCTGCTCAACACCAGAAGTCTAAATCTCAAGATGTTGGCACTTGATGCACTCCTCAGCATGGAGAACATCGACGTCTGTGCAGTAACTGAAACCTGGTTCAAGGCTCCTGAGAGCACCCCAGCGCTACCAGGCTATACCTCGTATCATGCTTTTCGGCCCCAAAACCCGGGCCGAACCACAAAGGGAGGGGGAGTGTCCATATTCATCAAGGACACCCACACCTCCAGGTTAGTAGCAACACATGAAGCATCAGAGACCATACAGGTGCAATTAACCATAGGCAAAACTGCTATACAACTGGTAGCATGTTACAGACCACCCTCCCAATCTCAAGAACCCCACACAGCCTTTCTGAAGGCATTGGAGGATATGAATGTATCACAAAATACCATCATACTGGGAGACTTCAACTACCCAAACATAGATTGGGTACATTATTCTAGCCCTAATACCCTACCCCAAAGGTTCCTGGAATTCATAAATTCAAATGCACTGGAAAAACTAGTCACCTCTCCCACTAGGGGAGATAATATACTAGACCTGATCATCACAAACATGGGGACAAAATGCTCCACACCGGAAGTATACCCCTCACTAGTGAGATCTGACCACAAACTAATCACCCTGGATATACATATCCCACCTCCACCCCCAGCACAAAAGACCACAGTGAAAAACTTCTCAAAAGCAGACTTCACTCTTCTTAAGACTGAAATGGTATCCTTTAAACCCACTGTGCCAGTGGATACCACATCACACAATGCCGAATCCTTCACAAATGCTTTCTATGGACATCTCCAAGAATGCATGGATCATGCAATCCCAAACAAATCCAAGTCCCTCTCCACCAAAGGTAAGCGTCCTGTCTGGTGGACCTCAGCCATAAACAAATTGTATAACAAAAGAAGGAAGCTACTGCACGTCAGAGCAAAATCCCATGAAGGGAAGACATCTCTGATCAACATTAGCAGAAAACTACATTCTCTCATAAAAACATCCAAGGCCAACTTTGAGAGAAAAATCGCTAAGGACAATAAAGATAACCACAAAGCCTTCTTCAGCTATGTTAGAAACCTGGGCGGAAACCCTCAGATATGCTCAGAGTTGGTTCACAACAACAAAAAATACACTGAACCCACAGATATTGCCAACATTCTGGCCGACAGGTTCAGTGCAAATTTCTCCCCTCCTTCACCCCCAAAAGAAGAAATACTTATCCCAGCTGAATGTAATCTCCTGTCATCTCAGATGTCCAAGTGAGAACCGCCCTAAACAAAGCAAAAAACACAGCATCAATGGGACCTGATGGTATCCCGGGTTGCGTGTTACGTGAACTCCAAGAGGAGCTAAACCCACACATAAAAATGCTATTTAACCTTAGCCTTACTTCGGGATATGTACCTGAACACTGGCGTACAGCAACAGTGGTTCCACTCCACAAAGGGGGTGCCTCTACAGACCCTGGAAACTACCGCCCCATAAGCTTAACCAGCCTGGTATGCAAAGCTATGGAAAGAATCATTATGGAACTCATAAACAGAGACATAGGGGACCTACAGACACTTGACCCCACCCAGTTCGGATTTGTAAAGGGCAGATCCTGACTTTTAAACCTGGTTGACTTTTTTGAAACAGTCACTAGAGCCATTGATGAGGGCAAAGCAGTCCATACAGCATACCTGGACTTGGCTAAGGCCTTCGACACAATACCCCACTCAGGCATTATAGATACGCTCAACAGCTTAAAAGTAAACCCTTATGTCACTAGATGGGTTGCAAACTGGCTAAAGGACAGAATCCATAAAGTTAAAATCGCTGGAGCAATGTCAGACTCAAAGCCAGTCACAAGTGGTGTCCCACAGGGATCTGTCCTGGGACCCCTCTTGTTCGGCATTTATTTCTCAGATGTTAAAGCAAACATGGGAGGGCTGTGGCTGACAAAGTACGCAGATGACTGCAAACTAGGCACCATAGTCGATACACCAGCAGACACACACATCCTACAAAAAGGCCTCACAGAAACGGACAACTGGTGCCGGAGCCACGGCCTTAAACTAAATGCCAAAAAATGTATAGTCATCCCCTTTGGGAAAAACAAAGTATCCACAAATTATCACATAGACAGCAACCCACTGAGTACGGAAAAAGTAATCAGAGACCTAGGGACCCAAGTCGACAGCGACCTCTCATTTGACACCCACGTTGCCAAAGTGGTTAGAAAAACATTCTACCTTGCACACCTCATCATGAAGGGATTCACATCCAGATCCAAGGATGTCATTGTACCCCTATATTCCTCCCTCATCAGACCCATGATTGAGTACAATGCCCCATTTGGTATGTACCTCACCCGGCATTTGCAACAGCTGGAGAGACCACAAAAGTACCTCACCAAGAGGATCAAGGGTCTCCAACATATGTCTTATTCTGCCAGACTAGAGAAACTTCAGCTCTGTTCAGTAGCATACCATCTGCTCAGAGGTGATCTCTGCCTGACATACAAGGCCATGTCCAATCAGGATCTGATGGACATGCTCCACCTCAAAAAATCCAAATCCATCAGGACCACGAGAGCTAAAGACATAAACCTCAGCACAAGTATGAATAGGACATGCTGGAGGGATAGATTCATAACCCAGAGGCTTCCCATGCTTTGGAACAAGATCCCAGTTCATATTAGGCAGAGCCCCTCACTGACTCTCTTCAAGAGAAGTCTTGATGAGTGGATGGGAGATCGTAAGTTTACCTCAGGGGTCACATCTGTGTCACTGCTAGACAGGGGCACAGTAAACTAATTCTATTATATAAGGGGACCTTCATTGTGTCACTACTAGACAGAGGCACAGTATTCTAAATTTATTCTGTACATTTTTGTACCATTTCACGGGGTGGCAAAAGCCACATCACTATGGCTAGGCTTACAAATGCCCCAGGGCAGATAGCCTAGTACTATACTATGAAACTATGAAACTATGACTCTTAAATGCATTTTGTATGAGCCCTTTCAGATTTTTATTTGAAACTCATCATTTAGATGATGTTACTACTAATATTCTTATATTTTTTAGATGCCTTAATAGTGTTTTAACATCATTAAGCTGTTTTAATTACAGCTAATTGAGTCTAATTGATTGATTGCTCTTCTATAAAAGCAGACCATTTTCTTTTCTTTGTAAAGGTCTGATGAAGCTATAGTGAAAGCGCTTACCGTTCTTAGTGCACAATAAATTTTGCAGTTTTAAAGATTACACTGGCGTCTTGTGAAGTCCATGGTTGCCTGTGCTGGTTCTTTTTTTGTTATTGGATTTATAGTATTTACAACAACAGCAACAAGGCATTTACTTCGTATGTTGCAGCTTTCATTGTTTTGCTTTGACTTGAACTTATAATGGAAATCCATGTTGCTCATTGCCATGACTTCTGCAAGAATAGTATCTACGTTACACACTCTTTTGGTGACTCAGCTATACCTCATTTTTCAAAAAGAGGGGTATCTTTTTGAGATATGAGCAGATTGGTTTCAGAGTTTACTTTTAAGCCAGTTAATTAATTTCCCTGCCAGTTCATTTATCTTCCTGTTTTCTTTCCAGAACCTAAAGTAAGGGAGAATAATTATGGATTCTGTGGATGTCCACAGACCACTTGGGTTTTACATTGACAGAACAAAGGACTTCAAGAATTCTTATCAATTCTAGAACAAGTAACACCAACAGCAGCTATACGACGTGAATAAAACTTCGTATTTTGTGATTTTTGTCCCAAGTACAACAGACATTATCAGAATCAAGCTGCAGTATTAAATTATATATATATTATGTGTAAAAAAATTTAAAATGTCAATATTTTAAATCTTTTTATATCTTTGAACATTTCATCTCCGTTTAAGAAACATGATTTAGACATTAAGGCCAGGAAATTTATCTGCCTATAACCTTAATTGCCAAATGTTCCACCCTCCTCTCAAATCCAATTTTTTTTGTGTTCTGGATATACGGCCAAATGCCTATGTAATGAATTATTAGTGTTCTTGATTTTATTGTTGCATACTGTTAAGATTGGGGGAAGATGGGCGAAGGCTACCAGCCTAGTCAAATAGAATTTGATACATAATTCTATCATTTGTAAATATAAATGTAAAATAAAGCCTTGTTTCTTAAATGAAAGAAAACACTGGAAAATGTGAACTTCAAGATTGTAGCAACATTGCCATCTGCTGTAAGGAAAACTAAGCCAAGCATTCCATCTGTTCTTTTGAAGTTAAAATTATGTCTTGTATACCGTTTTGATCTAAGTAGTGTTACCAAAGAGGGTGGCTGAACACATTCTTTCTGTTGTCTTAACTTAAGGAATAATTGCTAGAGTGTACATGTGAAATGTCTTTTATTGTTGCAGTTTCCTCAGCAGGTGTTAGATTGTTAAATAATGTAGCATTTTGGCCAGGGAACTCCAGACTGTGACAAAATGATGTATTGTGTATGCTGGGAAAACCTAAGTGTCAAAATGATGTAATCTGGGAGGGCCCCAGAAGAGTTGTTTGTTAGTGAGTTTAAAAACTATTGTTCAGAGAGAGACTGTAAGCATTTTGATCTTGATATCCAACTCATCAGCACTCTGCCTGTTGTCTTATGTAAGTACTGTCTTAGAAGTATGTTTTCTTGTACTACTAGCTGGGAACTTAGAAGGAAGTTAGACTAAGTGTCTTTTTCTCTGTTGTATCAGAACTTTCCTACTGTATTGTTTTACGTTTCTGTGTGATCTCTGAATTCTTAGATATCACTGTGGTGTAGTAGTATTGTCTTGTGTTTTAATTATTATTAAATATTTAAATAAAAACTTTACCTATGGCTGGTATGTGGACAGATAAGTAAGCTCTAGAGCACAATGCATATTTATAGAGTTTATACACTGTGGTGTAGTAGTATTGTCTTGTGTTTTAATTATTATTAAATATTTAAATAAAAACTTTACCTATGGCTGGTATGTGGACAGATAAGTAAGCTCTAGAGTACAATGCATATTTATAGAGTTTATTGTAATAAGCCTTAGACTGATTAGTCACATTACCAATTGGATAATAATGTTTCACAGTAATAATTGGACACCCTTTAAGGGTCTTTGGGTAGCTGATACGTATTAGCTGGTGGTGGCAGAAATTACTACCAGGTAAAGGGGCACAGCTGGAGAATCTGTGTCAGTCTTTCCCAGGAGTGTCTGTGAAGTTGTATAAATACTTATCTTAAAGTGTGTGTGTGGTGTGTCAGCTACCTGGGCAGGGACACGAAGCACTGGTTGGACAGAGAGGGTACTGGAGGTTAGCTTGTCAGCTAGGCTGAGATCTGGACCCTATAGCTGTGCCAGTGGGGAGTCTTTTTGGGGTCCTGGAGAGCCCCAGACTGACTGTGATCTCTGTGTGCACTTAAGAGAAATTGTACTTTACTGTGTGTATTTGTTATCTTTTCCTCTTATATGAGATGCCCTCCCTGGTGTTAGTGGTGAGGATTGAGGTTCCCTGATTGCTGGGATAAGGCACGGTCGTCACACATACGTTTTAAAATTCTCTTTCTAAAAGCCCTTTTAGTGATACCCGCATAATGTATATTACAGAAAATAATATATTGTATGTATAGTTTATTTCTGATTGTTTCCATTATGTATTATGTCAGCAGACCTGATCACGTGATTGAAATGTAGTATAAGAAGTATGCTTTTATATTGGAACATTATTCTGCTGAAGTCTGTTTTACTGTGGACAAAAGCACTGTTAGTGCTATTTGTTCTAGTTTTGAGTTTTCTTTAATATTGGAAAGTTGGAACTGCTGGTTATGTTTTGAATTCTAATTGATTGCTTATTTCCCGTGAAGGTAAGAAAAACAGAGACAGCCTGTACCAAAACAGACTGTTTCCACATGGTTGTCTCATGTCATCCAGTTTTGTTATTCTTACCATGACAAAATGCTTCCAGGCAAAGTCGGAGTGCTCTCTACTAGGGCTATGGTAACTTCTGCAGCTTTTTGGAAAGGGGTAGACTCTAGAAATATTCCAGAGACAGCAGCTTGGCCTTCTCCTCATACCTTTACCAAGCAGTTTAAATTTGATTCTTTCTCTAGGGCCATAGCAGGGTTTCTGTAACCATCCTTCAAAGACTCCTAGACTCTCATCCTTTTTCGTCTTCCCTTTCTTTCTAAGCTGTGTTATTTGTCCTGTATAGCCATTGATTTAATGATGAACATAATACAGTTGCGTAAATAAACTACTGTTGTGGTATAAACACCCACCATCCTCCCCTGTTGTCTTAGGAACCCATACCCTAGCAAAACCAATCATCCCCTCTTCTTCTAGTACATATTTTGTTTTCAGGGCTCTCTCTTGTTTCAGATGCAAGAAAACTCTGCTTTTTGGAGCCCATACATGTGTTTTATAGTGGCTCACCCTCAAGCTGTAACGGTTATACGGGGACATGGAAATTGCCCTAAAACTTTGAAAGCTGTTTAGACATGCATTTTTGGTAGGATATGGCCCATATAACTTTGTCTGCTGCAGGTTTACTTATATAACAGTCATTTTCTGTAATATTACAGTGTGGGACATCAGGACATGGTAGTGTGTTATTTGGATGATCATTGCTGTCTCTTTTCACCTTTTTGCAGAGCTATAGCTAAGTTATTGGTGTCCCTCTTAACCCAAAGTTGAGGATATATAGCTTTGTGTCTCATTTAAATTACTAAACATATTAATTTCAGCATCCACAAGCCAAGATAACAACTATGGCTTATGAAATGAATATACATACATCACTTGTACCCAATATGCAGCTGTTCAGCACTGCTGATCATGCCTCTTGACATTTTGAGCACATGGCAATGCCAAGTCTGTCTTGCCCAAGATGTTCATCGTGTTTCACTGTTGCAGTCCTAACCAGTGGGTTATCCATCTCCCGGTAGCCCTCGATCAGCCAGAATACCAAAGGTAAGTAAATATGACATCAGCTGTCATCGGTTGTAAAGGACGTCTGGACATCTGGTACAAAAGGAGGCAGCCAATGTCACTTCCTCAGTCTTCCTTGCTGCAGATCCCAAAGCAGAAGCATTTTTTGCATGAGTGCCGGTCGGCAGTTTATCTTTTTGGTTTCCGACTACAAAGTTTGTCAACTACAGCTAAGTACCCCATTGGAGGATCCCCTTTTCTTGCCTTAACGAATGTCAGAAAAGGTTAATAATTGTCTTACCTGTGGAAAGCAGATTCCCCCTAGAGATTTTCATTCCTATTGTATTATTTGTTTAGGCCTTGACCACTATGTTCCCAATTGTGATCTCTCTGCTTCCTTTAATCCGCGTACTGTTCGTCGTCGGGCTAAGCTTTTAGCTAAACATTTTGGAGTTTGGCCTAAGTTTGTCAGTATGCCGTCAGCTGGTCTTCAGGCTTCGGATATCCCCAAGAAGCGTAAGGATAAGGACCGCGACAGGCTTCAGAGGGTCAAGTCCTCAGATGATGTTATGTTGGTCATCAGTCATGCGGTAGCCAGTGAGGTGCCTTTGCAGCCCACGGATTTTCAACCGCAGTCCTCGGTTGAGACCATTTCAGAGTCCCCCAGGCCTCTGGCTTCCATTTTTGCCTTCTGACCTTTCACCTGTCGCCTCTTCAGCTGGATCTGGAGCCGCTAAGCTGACTCTGGTGTCCAAGGCCTCCGTTCTTCGTTCGGACAGCAAGCTCATCCCGATAACCTCTGCTGTGACTTCGGCAGTTGCCAGGCTTCCCGAGTCCTTCAGACTTGCAGGTAAATCTTCCAGTCGTAAGACTGTGAAAAAGCAGGCTCCAGTTTCCTATCGTTCCCCTCAATCCCAAATGGTTAAAATGGCTAATGACCTTTTGACTCTTATTAGGGGTTCACAGCCTCCTCCTTCTAAAAAGGGTAGGGATGTCTCTCCTGAGGCTTTGTCTTATTCTGGTTCTGATACTTCTAGCATTTCTGCTGATGAAGAGGAAGTTTCTCAGGTTTTTTTTCTCCTTTTGAGGATTCAGATGCAGAGGAGTCCATCCCTTCTGCTTCTCCTCATGAGGATTTCTCTTTTGGTGATACTTTGAATACTCTCAGGGAGCATTTTAGATGGGAGAGTCAGGATTATCCCCAATCTAAGAAAAGGATTAGGGAGTTTTTGGATTTGCCTCAGCATAAGCCTCTGACTATTCCCCCAGTGTTGGAAGTGGTGGATGTTTTTCTGGAAAATTCCTTGACTTCAAATTTGGTTCCTCCTGCTCCCAGGAAACCTGTCAGGTACTATAGAGTTCCTGATTCTCATTTGTTTCTTTTCAGGAATCCGTTGGCTGATCCAGAGGTTATTTCTCAAGGCCCTAAAGGAGATAAGGCCACTGTTACCAAAAATCCTGTTCCTTCTGACAGGGAATTTAGGAACCTAGATAGGTGGGGTAAATACTTCTGCCACTCTTGCTATTAGGTCTACTAATTGTCTTTTTCATATGCTGAAGTACCAGCAGCACACCTTGGAGGCTATTAAGTCTAGGAGAGCAAGTGTGCCTCTTTTGGCATAGAGTAAGGATATGTAGGATTTGTCGAATTCTGCCAGTCTTGTCAATAAACATTCATTACATTGTGGTTTTGACATTCTAGAAGCCTCCTGCAGGGCTACAACAACTGGATCTGTTGTTAGAAGGCACGCTTGGCTCAGGGAACAGCCCCTTCCAGAGCCTGTCAAGGCTAAGCTTTTAGATGTACCTGTGCATAAGGACAGTCTTTTTGGCAGCAAAGCAGAGGAAGTGCTCAAGAAGATGGAGGATAAGGCCAAGTCTATGCGAACAGTTAAGGACTTTCTGCAAGTATAACCTCCTCGCTTTAGCAGGAATCACCCTTCTAAGAAGTTGGACGTCTCCTGATACCAGCAGACAGAACTGTTCTAGGGATAGAGGTTACAAATCTTCTAGGGGGCAGGTGGCTACCTCTCAAAGGTCTAAGCCTTGGCATGCTTCCACTTCCAAGGTGGGAAGTTCTAAGCCAGCATCTCCTAGCTCAGTTTCTAACAGGAAGACACAATGTTTTGGCAGACCAGTTGAGCAGACAGATGCTGGATCCTCACGAGTGGCAACTGAACAGAGCAGTCTTTTACAGCATCATTCAACTCAACCTCAGGTGGATCTTTTCTCCTCCCTAGACAACTATGTTTTACCTCTTTTTTTTGCACCAGACAGCATCACAGCAGAGCCTGGAGAGTGGATGCTCTGTCCTTCCCTTGGACGCTGCTGTTAGTTTATGCCTTTCCTCCTCTTCCTCTTTTTCCCAGAGTATTATTGAAGATCAGGGATGAACAACCAAGGACTATTCTCATAGCTCCAGACTGGCCCAGACAGCATTGGTATCCACTGCTTTGCAGTCTCTCCCAGTGTCAACCTTGGCATCTTCCTCTGAAGCCAGATCTTTTGGTTCAGGAAGGGGGAAACATTCTACATTTTCATCTTCAGTCTGTCCATTTGGCAGCATGGCTCATTGTATGAATCCATCCTTTTCTTTTTCCCTGGTTGATGTGCTGAGGAAGGCCAGGAGGCCTAGCACTAGGAAGTCCTACGCTGGCAAATGGGAAAGATTCTCTCATTGGATGCAGGCTAGAGGGGAATCTTCTTCTCAGCCTACCCTTCTTCTGATCCTGGAATACCTGGCTGATTTGCTTCAGGGTGGTCTTTCTTTTTCGTCTATCAAGATCCATGCTTCAGCCATTTCTGCTCATTGTTCTTTTGAGCAACTCATCTTCTCTCATCCCATGATGAAAATGTTTCTCAGAGGTGCTTGCAACTTAAAACCTCCCAGAAGGGCACCTACTCCAGCCTGGGATCTTAATTTTGTTCTAGAGAAACTCACTGTTCCTCCTTTTGAGTCAGCTACCACTGCAGATTTAGAGTTTCTCTCTTGGAAGACTGCCTTCCTCTTGGCTATAACCTGAGCAAGGAGGGTAAAGAAACTGCAAGCCTTGATTGCTGTGGAGCCTTTTCTTATTTTCCATGCAGGTAGGATCTCCCTGAGAACCAACCCCTCCTTTATGCCTACGGTGGTTTCTAACCTGACTCTTAATCAGTCCATGCACCTTTCTACCTTCTTTCCTAATCCTCGAAATAGAGGTGAAAGGATCCTACATTCTCTTGATGTGCACAGACAGCTCAGGTTTTACCTGGACAGGACTAAAGACCTTCTGAAATCAGCAGAATTATTGGTCAGTTTTGCCCCTGGAGCCCATGGCAAGGCTATTTCTAAGCAAACCATTTCTGAATGGATTGCTCATTGTATTATTTTTTGTTATTCCTTTCATGGCAAGGTTCCTCCTCAAGGGGTTATGACCTCACTCAACTAGAGCAGCTTCCACTTTTGCAGCCTTTTTAAGGGGTGTCCCTACTAAAGACATTTTGGAGGCTGCCACATGGTCTTCTGTTCACACTTTCACAAAGCATTATAATTTGCCTTTGTTTTCTAGAGCCAGGGCAGGGTTTGCCACTGCTGTTCTGGGATTGGAGATCAGGGCATTATCTCCAATCCTTGATTCTGCTGGTTCCTGTTCCCCTTTCTCTGGGCTTTGGTAATCAACCCATTGGTTAGGACTGCAACAGTGAAACACGATGAATGTATTACAGTTGTGTACACTTACCATAAATGTCGATGTCTGAGTGTATTCACTGTTGCAGTCCTGGTTTCCCTCCCTCCTTGCCCCTCTTTGGTCCTCTCCTAGTCTCTTTTCCTAAGGTACAGGCTAAATTTGGTATTATTTGCCAAAGTTGCTTTTGGTTTAAGCCTTGTTTTCTGGGGGCTTCTGACTGTTATGGCAAGAAAGACTGATGAAGTGATGTCGGCTGCCTCCTTTTGTATTGGATGTCCTGACGTCCTTTACAATGGACGACAGCCAAATGTCATATTTACTTACCTTTGGTATTCTGGCCGATGGAGAGCTACCGGGAGCTGGATAACCCATTGGTTAGGACTGCAACAGTGAATACACTCGAACATCTACAGTTATGGTAAGTGTACACAACTGTACTTTATGGCATTGCTTTTTCTGTCTTGTGCTGCACTTGTCTTTGCAGTATAGTCTTTGATTCCACATTTACCCTGCTCTGGGATCTGCTTTCTTAAAAGCTGCCCTCCATTGTACAGTATTTATTCTTCTGGCTTGCATATGGGTATTGTGCACTAAGGTAACAAGGTACCTCCTTTTACTCTGTTTTTGATTCTTAAGAATACACTTTGCTTTCTGTGACTAAACAAGTCATGAATTCATACTGAAGCTCCATGATCTGACCCTGAAAATGGGAATTCATGTCTAGAGTGTACTAACTTAGTTAAATATGTAAGTAAGTAATTATGACAGTCTACATAGATAACCGACCAAATTACCATAAAAGATACAAGAAATAAAGGCAAACAAATGGTGTTTGCAGTTTGCTCAGCTAATGTTTTGGTGCCGTGGGAGCCTTAACTTGAATTGAAACATTGATCTGTAGATCCTCTGCAGTAATTCAGGCTGTAGTCCTTGCCAAGTTTCTGCATGCTTAGTTAAGTATTCTATGCAAACTTTCCTGAAGCAGTCAATATGTTCTAGTGTCTTTTGTTTCGGTATATTGTTATATTTCCTTATATCTGGTAGTTTTCGAGTTTTCTCAAAACTAGCAAAGCATTTTTATGATCTGTTAAATTCTAGCTGGTAATTTTATAGCCTGTCTTTCTCCTGTGACATCTGTTGTCTCATGACTGTGACATACCCAATTGCATTCTATTTATAGCATGCCATATTTTTTGCAGTGAATGTAATGCTTATAATGTTCCTTTTTGGTTGTCATTTTCTTTGCTATTTTAGTATTTAGCTGTGCCATTACAACTTTCCTAGCTTTTCCTGTACAGTCCTGTTGCATTTGATTTTGCTTATAATAACACTTTTTTTCCTGTAAGAGTACTTTTTATGTGAGTGTCATCACCTGCTTCTGAACTCCTCCCTCAGGTTGTGTCTTATTTATTTTTTTTCACTGTGAATGTCCCTTTGTAATTTATGTGCTGCACTTCACTACATCTTGGCTGACTGGTTTTCAGCATCTTCACCACTGTACAGTATTGCTACAGAAAGTCCTGAGGGCTTGACATAGTGTGTCATTTTAAGATTTGTGTTATTTACTGTTTATAGACGTTGCCCGTTCGATTCTCAGTTAGAGCGTCTTCTGTGTGGCGACATGCGTGAATGGGCATTCCTTCGTTGAAGGTTGTGCATTAGGCCCGGCAAGCCAGCACGTAAAAATCTACTGCCAATCATTAGCGGACCGGAGTTCCGCTGTGGCGACCCCTAACCGGGAATAACCAGGAAAAAGCCGAAAGACACAACAACAACTGTTTAGGTTAGAAATGGAATGGAGCCAAGACTCTCTACCTCAAGACATTGTGCTTTAAGACCTCTAGCATGTTTGTGTCTTAGAGGTCAAACTCACATTGTGGTGGGAATTTTTATTTGTACGTTAACCAATTTTCTTCGTCTAAGACTAATTTCAGTTGTGTATTTCCTGCTTATAGTAGTTGTAAAATGGTAACATGTTTTTGCATTCTTTCTTTCATAGATCTGCAGTCCTGCCTATTTTACAAATTGCCTTTTCTGACCTGTCTCCATTTCTACTCTGCTCGTGTATTCCAGCTCTCAACTGAAATATTGGCAGTGGAAATGATGAGTGCTGAAAAAAAGTCTAAAAACCTGGAGACGAGCGAATTTTGAAAATCTCTCTTCTCCATAAAACTTATTTTTACAAGGGGTACAAGTTCCCTGCACCCTCCATGTGGGAATCAGCACCACACCATGACCAAACTTATATATACAAACTCCGTGACCACCAAACCTCAGAGAAAAATAAATATTCCGATAAATGACATCTTAGACTTGGTATATGCAAGTCCAGTCTTTCAGCCATTCAGTCTCCATGTTTCAGGACTCGTAGCAGGTCCCAAACATTTCTAATGGTTACCTGTATTCTTCTTTCTCATTAGTATTTGTGCTGTCATGTTTTTGTCATATGCACTGTCATAGGATCATAAGATCATAGGAGGTTACCACGCTATTGGCCCTGAGGCCCTTCTAAGCCTAGCCAAGAGTTAAGCCCTTGTTTAGACAAGTCAACACCCAATGCCCCTGTCCAGCAGGGACGCGGGTGGAATCCCAGGGGTATATTTACTGTTTCCCATCTAGTTATCCAGGTTGTGCTTACAAAGGGGTAAAGAGGTACTCTGCTTGACGTGGAGAGAGAGTCTATTCCATAGATGGGGCAGTCTCTGGGACACCCATCTGTCCTGCTAACAAGTCCTGTTGATGTCACAGACCAGGTTGAGGCCGTGCGCGTGAGTTACTTGAGTGGAGCTTGACTTGAGGATATGCAGCAGTCCCATCAAGGCGGGGTCCGTGATCGCCTTGTATGCCAGACAGAAGTCACCTCTGAGGAGTCTGTATGAAATTTAGTAGAAGGATAGGGCTTTTAGCCTGTCTGTGTATGGTAGATGTTTGAGGGCCTGGAATCTCCTGGTGAGGAACCTCTGTGGTCTCTCCAGCTGCTGCATGTGCTTTGCAAGGCACATGCCGAAGGGGGCGTTGTACTCAATAGTGGGCCTTATAAGGGAAGAATACAGGGATGTTATGACCTCCTTGTCCCTGGATGAGATACCCTTACTTCTGAGGAGGGCTATGTAGAAGGCGTTGCATAGAATGGGAGCAACATGGTGGTCAAAAGTCAGGTTGCTATCAACCTGGGTGCCCAAATCCCTCACAACTGATTGCATGCTTAGGACATTGTTATTATTGTGCTAATTTATGGGGACATAACTCTCCCCAAATGGGATGATGATACATTTTTTGGTATTCAGCTTGAGGCCATGTTTCTGGCACCAGTCATTTGTCTGAGTGAGACCCTCTTGGAGGATGTCTACATCACTAGTGGAATTGATGACAGCACCCAGCTTGCAGTCATCTGCAAACTTGGTCAGCCATAGCCCAATGGTTTTGGCCTGCACCTCAGAGAAGTATATCCCAAATAACAGAGGCCCCAAGACCAAACCCTGGGGTACGCCACTTGTTACGGGTCTACTGCTTGATGTGGCTTCCCCTATTTTGACTAGGTGGTTTCTATCAGTGAGCCAGTTTGCTACCCATCTGGTAACATACGGATTGATGCCTAGTTGATAGAGTTTATCTATTATGCCCAAGTGAGGAATTGTGTCAGAGGATTTGACCAGGTCGAGGTAGGTGGTGTGCACCATCTTCCCTTCATCCATGGCTTTGGTGACTGTCTCAAAGATGTCGACCAAAGTTAGCAGACATGAAATCCACTTGAAGCCAAACTGTGTGGGATCGAGTATTTGGAGGTTGCCAATGTCCTTGTTAATGAGGTCCATGATACTTCATTCCATAGCCTTGCAGATCAGGCTAGTTAGGCTGATGGGTCTATAATTTCCCAGATCGGTGGACACTCCACCTTTGTGTAAAGGGATGACAGTGGCTGTCCTCCAATCAGCCGGGACAAAGCCGGTACTTAGGCTTTGGTTGAATAGGACGCCTAATGGTGCTGCAAGTTCCTGCCTGAGTTCAGGTAGGATGCAGCCAGGTATGTTATCGGGTCCCATGGAGGCTGTATTTTTTGCCTTTGAGGGAGCAGTGATGGATGACCTGTTCCCTAGATATAAGGGGAAGGGGGCAGGTACTGGGGATGTCCTGATTTACTGATGGGGGGACAGAGTGGTGACGTTTTTGCTGAATCTGTCAGCCAGCAAGTTTTCTATGTCTACGGCATTTGTATATGTGGTGTCCTTGACTACCAATTCTGAACAGATCAGGGTGCTTCCTTTGAGGTTGTGGACATATATGAAGAAGGCCCTATGATTGTTTCTAGTAGATGTGGTGAATTTGGACTGGAAGTTTGCTTTGGAGGATTTCTCTTATTTGCTTGCTCATGCTTAGGAGACATTGCTTCCAATTGGGTATCTGCTCCTCCTTGCTATTGGACAGCAATTTTTTCCTTTTGTTATAGAATTTATTTATTGCAGATGTCCACCAGACAGGTTTACTCTTCCTTGCAGAGGATGATTTAGTACAGTCAAGGTCTTCCTGATTCCATGCACATATATAAATGCTCGTATAGTGCTTTGGTGTAGTTTTGGATATTGCTGCTAGTTCCTACAGAGGGGGAGGGGCCTGCAAAGCTTTTTATACCATCCCTCAGGAGGCTGTAATTAGCTTTGGAGAATTTTTTATGTCTGATGCTAGCTAGAGGCAGTTTGGGGGAGATGGTAACTTCGAAAGTGACCACTTTATGGTCGGACCTTACCAGGGAGGATGATACCAAGTCCAAGATATTATCACCTATTGTGAGGGTATCGACTAGCTGTTCCAAGGCATTTGCATTGAGAAAATTGAAGAATCTCTGGACATTTGTGTTCTGGCATGAGTAGTTCTTCCAGTCTATGTTTAGGAAGTTAGTCACCCAGGATCAGGTTAAAGGGTTGAATCTTGATAGATTCAAACAGGTCCAAATAGGCAGATTGGGCATCTTGAGTCAGATTTGGGGGCTGGTAGCTAGTTATGATTTGAGTAGGGGTCTTGTCAATGGTTGACTGCACCTGAAGTGTCTCCTGTCCACAACATTGTAACTGTTCTCAAACCTGCAGTGGTGGGTTGTTCACAAAAACTCAGTCTTGTGTTTCTGTTTTTCATTTGAAAGTATATTCCCATGCTAAGTGTGATTCCTTCCTCTTGAGGAACTGTTTAAATTGCTCAGTGTAGTATTTAAAAAATATTCCTGGTGTCAGCTACTGTTTCTCCCAAGTTTGTTCAGAAGTCTTGCACTGTGATTTAGACATATACCAGTCTCCCTCTCAAAACTGACACCTCCTCCATCCCTCTAAGCTGTCTCTTGCTGTACAGAATGTTCCTGATTTACCCTGCCCTGACCCTTGTAATTGACATGCTATTACAATAAGTAAGTAAAACCATTCATTAGAGTTTCATACTTATGGTTCAGAAAATAACCTCCTTATGTAAGAGATGCTTTGTAACACAGAGAACTAAAGTGTTGTTGAAGTGCTTCCTGAGCAAAGGTGCAAGTTTTAAAGCATTTTTCCAATTATTCCGTAATTTCTTATAAGTGACTTACAGTAAACTCTCAAACCCAATCTCAGACAAACAACCTCTTCAACTTCACCCAACTCATAAACTCTCCCAAAGACCTTACAAAGATGGATCATCTGGCACAATCATTGAGTGGATCTTAACATCCCATCCCAATCTCATTTCAACTGCCAGAATCCCTCCAGACCCTCTCAGTGACCACCTACCAGCCTTTGCTGACCGTCACCCATCTCCTCTGCAAAAGCAATACCACTAGTTTCAAACTCGCAACCTTTCCCACTTCAGCCCTCAAACTTTTTTTGAATGTCTAAAACTTACTGATTGGACCCCCTAAGAACCCTGCCCATCGACACTGCCACTAGCCACTTCAATTAAACTTTCTTAAACCTACTCAACAACCACGCTTCTCTAAGAGCCAAATGTGTCAAAGCTAAAGCCTCCTCCTGGCTAACAAAAGACATTAAACTAATCATGCTTCAAAAAAGAGACTGCAAAGCCTACTAATCCAAACTTTAAACCGAGCTGTGAAGAGTGGGTAAAGATAGACGAAGGCTGCCAGCCCAGCCAGATAGAATTTTGCAGATAATTCTGTCATTTGTAAATATGAATGTAAACTACAGGCTTGTTGTCTTAAATGTAAATAAATAGTGTTACATGTGGAACTGGAAAAAATGTGACAACGGTGCACTCTACTGACCAAAGTAAAGCATGCAGTGACCCTTTGATGTAGACAGTGGTGCCGAAGGGTCTAGATGAAGAAATTATTTCTATTGTTTTAACCAAGAGTTAAATTGCTAGATTTAAACATGCAAATGTATTTTATTGCTCTGCTTCCTGATCAGCTGCAGGATAACAAAAGGTGATGTTAAGAATGGAAATGCAGTTTCTGTTAGCCTGGGAACCCATGGAAGTGTGAAGAATGATGTACTGTGTAGCCTGGGATCCCCAGGAAAGTGTGAAGAATGATGTAATGTGAGTCAGAACTGCAATTTCAATTTAAACGAGAGAACAAGAGATTATTAAGCATCTTTTTCTTGACCATCCAAATCAGCACTGCCTTTGCTCTATAAGTAAGTTTATCTTAGACTTGTATTTTCTCTTAGTCTAATCTTTCTAGTTCCTAGCTATTTCTAAGTGTTTTTCTCTGATGTCAGAACTGTACTACTGAATTATTTTAAGTATTTCTCTGTGATCTCGGAACTCTTGACTAGCACTGGGTAGTAAGAAGTATTGTCTTGTGTTTTTATTATTTATTATTAAATATTTTAAAACCTTTCAACTGTGGCTGTTTTGTGTAGAGATAATTTAAGCTCTAGAGTACAGTGCATATTTATAGTGATTACTGTACCAGGTCACTCTAATAAGCTGTGACTGTTTAGTTATACTACCAATTGGATAATAATATTGCACAGTAATAATTGGACACCGTTTTAAAGGCCTTTGAGTAGCTGATAAAGGTTAGCTGGGTAGTGGCAGCTGGTACTACCGTATAGTCTGGGTAATAGGGGCACAGCTGGAGAACCTGTGCCAGCCTTTCCCAGGAGGGTCTCTGTGGTTGTACTCTTATCTCATAGTGTGTGTCAGCTACCTAGGCATGGACACAAAGCACTGGTTGGACAGAGAAGGTGCTGGAGATTTTAGCTTGCCCAGCTAGGCTGAGATATGGACCCTATAGCTGTGCCAGTGGGGAGTCTTATTGGGGACCTGGAGAGAAAGGGAGCGACCAACCCCGGACTGACTGTGCTCTTAAGGGAAATTGCACTTTACTGTGTGTATTTGTTATCCTTTCCTTCATATATAAGATTCCCTCTCTGGTGTTAGTGGTGAGGATTGAGGCTTCTTGATTGCTGGGCCAGGGCACGGGCATCACACGAGCACTCAACTAACCCTAAAAAATTCTGGGACACTATCTCCTCTTTCCTCCACTCTGGAAGTAAAGATAACCCCTGTCCGAACCCTAGTCTTACCAACCTTGAAAATGCCACCCAATTCAACTCCTTCTTTACAGACTGCATAGCTAAACTATCCTCCTCTTTCCCCAACGTTTCCCCCAACCCCAAACCCACCTGCCCCCCACATCTCTCTGAATACAAATCTCCTCCCTCCACTTTCAGCCTAAAACCTATCCCCACAAGTATAATAAAAAACTACTCCACCAACTAAAACCATGCTGGAATGCATCTGATAATCTACCATCAGCTTTCCTCAAAATAGTGGCTGATAGCACAGAAATGGGAAGTCCAATGCTAACAAACAGATCCATCCAGAAACCTATGTCCTTTCCATCTGGCATCATGCATACATCATCCCTCTCCATAAGGGTGGTAAAAACACTGACACCACCAATGTCAGGCCTATTGCCATCCTTTCTCCACTTTCTAAAATCCTGGAAATATTTATCCGTTGACAACCAATGCCATATTTAATGCAAACAATCTTCTCTACCCCACTAAACATGGATTCCACCCTAGCCACAATACCATGACTGCCCTCCTTTCCTTTCTCAAGACCATTAATAAAGCATGTGACTCTGGCAAACTCACATCTACCCTGTTCCTTGACCTATCCAAAGTTTTTGATACTGTTTACAACCCCTTACTCCTATCTCAACTCTCCTCTTTCCCTCCACCATAGCCTAGTTCTCTAGCTACCTCTCTGAATGACAGCAAGTCGTGCCATGAAAATCCTCAACCTCTCCCTTCCTACACACCCCAACTGGCGTGCCCCAGGGTTCTCTTCTAGGTCCTCTACTCTTCAGTATATTTAGCAATAACTATCACAGCACCATCCCTGATTCATTACTAATCCAATATGCAGATGATGCAGCAATCATCTGCTCATCAGACTCTCCCTCCGACCTGCTTGTAAAAACCCAATTAGCCTTCTCTAAAACAGAAACCTGGATGCAAAACAATCACCTGGCCCAAAACGCAAATAAAACCAAACTGATGATTTTCTCCCCTTCTAGAAACTCCCCATATCACCAAAAACTCATTCTCTATACTCAGCCAGAACAATGTCCCCATTAAAGTTGTAAACAGTACCAAACTGCTCGGTGTTGTCATTGATGAACATCTAAAATTTGACACTCTTATCCAAACCTCCATCAAAAAAAAAACACCAAAAACTTGTACTCCTGTACAGACACAACCACTACCTCACCCCCTCCACCAGAAAAAACATTGCCTCCTCCTACCTTCTCCCCTCTCTTATGTATGGTGCTCCTATACTAACTAATCTCCAACCCTGCCTACAATCCAAACTCAAATACTGCTACAATAAAATTAGCAAATTCGCTATCAACTCAAAAACTCATCCCACCATTGCCACGCTCTCCATACCCTGCAGTAGCTCAAACTACCCAATTACCTAAGCTTTCTTAAACTTGCCACTGCCCACAAGCTCATCTTCAAACCTGCCAGTTGTCCATCTCTCACTGCACCCTAACCCCCTACATTTCTAACTGCTCACTCAGATCAGAAAACCAAAACCTCCTACAAATCCACAAACCCTCCTGACCCTCCTGGTCACCTCCTGCTATCTTGCTCCTTATGTAAACTATTGAACTCTCTCCGTGCAATACCCCTAACGCACTAGCTTCAAATCTCTCCTATTCTCATATCTTGTTT
This sequence comes from Protopterus annectens, assembly GCF_019279795.1. Taxonomy (NCBI): domain Eukaryota; kingdom Metazoa; phylum Chordata; order Ceratodontiformes; family Protopteridae; genus Protopterus; species Protopterus annectens. The sequence goes on along the minus strand of NC_056740.1, from coordinate 383,325,572 downwards.
CAAAATGGGCATGCCCATGCTACTCCCCTATGTTAGCTCTCCCCTAATGTATTCTGACTCCCACCCCCTACCTCACCCAATTCTCATACCTCTACTTTGCCTACTACCACATTCCATTACCTACACAGGACTGTCTCCTGTTGCACTGTGGCTAATCATGTTGAATCGTCTTATATCTACAATTGTGATTTTATTACAGCTAAAATTTGTGTACATACAAAAAATTCCACCACTGTGCTATTATCTGTATTTCCTTGAATGTATTATAAGTATTATGCCTCATATGTATTACACAGTATTCTCAGAATGAGGTAATTGAACATACTTCTTTGTATATATATATTTGTAATTTACATGGTGGACTATGGCTGACCAAATTCGCAGATGACTACAAATTGGGTGCCATAATCGACTCTCCGGCTGACACAAGCATCCTCCAAAAGGGTCTCACAGAGATGGATAACTGGTGCTAGAGCCATGGCTTAAAGCTAAATGCCAAAAAGTGCATAGTCATCCCCTTTGGGAAAAACAAAGTGCTCACAAATTACCACATAGGTGGTAATCCATTAAGTACCGAAGAAGTAATTAGGGACTTGGGGACCCAAGTAGATAGCAATCTCTCCTTTGACAATCACGTTGCCAAAGTGGTTAGAAAGACCTTCTATATAGCCCACCTTATCAAGAAAGGGTTCACATCTAGATCAAGAGAGGTCATTGTGCCCCTCTACTCATCACTTATCAGGCCCATAATTGAATACAATGCCCCATTTGGGATGTACCTTACCTGACACCTGCAGCAATTGGAAAGACCCCAAAAGTACCTCACCAAGAGGATCAAGGGACTCAAACAGATGCCCTATGCAGTTCGACTAAAGAAACTCCACCTCTACTCAGTTGCGTACCGCCTACTCAGAGGTGATCTGTGTCTGACGTATAAAGCCATGTCCAACCCAGAATTAATGGACATGCTTCACCTCAGGAAATCCAAATTCCTTAGAGCTACACGCTCCAGGGACTTGAACCTCAGCACAGAAATAAATAGGACATGCTGGAGGGACAGTTTCATATTCCAGAGGCTCCCCTCACTCTGGAACAAAATCCCAATCCATGTTAGGCAGAGCCCCTCACTGACCCTCTTCAAGAGAAATCTTGACGAGTGGATGGGAGATCGTAAGTTTACCCCTGGGATCTCTTCTGTGTCCCTGCTTGACAAAAGGGCTACCTTCAGTGACCTACTATACAGAGGCACAGTCAACTAATCTAAAAGGGTGGCGAAAGCCAAACACACTCTGGCTAGGCTTATAAATGCCCTAGGGCAGATAGCCTAGTATCAGCCTATGAGCCTATGAACCTATGAACATGTTTGTAATTTACTATTGGAGCTTTTCTCCCCGGGCCTCCACTGAAAATGGGCTCTTCTTGGCTCAGTGGACTTCCCCGGTCATCAAACCAAACTTAAATAAATAAATAAATAAATAATATATAAAGGTGATCCTTGGTATGTAGTATTAGTGAAGAGGACTAAAGCTCTCTTTAGATGACCAGTCACTGTCTGTGCCAGCTTTTTCCCCATTTTTAAATTTTTGAGTGAGTTAGGGTACTACTTGGTGTCTAGTGTTAGACCCACATACATTTTGCATCTTTCATGGTGTAAAACCCGTTTGTTGTTCTATTAACTTTGCAAGTGTCTTTAGAGTAGTAGTTAATTTTGCCTGGAATCTAGAGTCCCCCCACTACCAATATTGAAGGATGGAGAGTTTAGAGGTATAACATCCCCCCCCCACACACACACCCTGCCTATTCCTTAACTTACAATCCCTACTGTGACTACCCAGACAGATGCAAATATGACACCATTGTCTGCATACAGTCACACATGCAGAGAGAGACACACACTCACACTCACACTCACACTCACACACACACACACACACACACACACACACACACACACACACACACACACATACTTCTTTGCGTGTACACACCACTGTCACTTCACTGAACTCCTTGGCACTTGCCTTTGAAGCAGCTTCACACTTTGAAAGTAATGTGTGAATAGGAACTTTTGGCTGAGTTAATTTACTCAGCTGCTACATAAATATCTTACTGTAGGAATTTCTGGGGGAGAGCACATGGCTAATTAGCTTAGACCTTCCCCCCTGGAATGCTTCAGTACTATATTGCAAGGGCCGAAGGGACAGCCTACCATGGTGACCTGACAGATCATGTAGGATCACTGTGGTAGGCCTATTTCAGAATCAGAAGGGCTTCTGCCAGTGGAAGCAGCCCATGTTAGGGCTTACAATTGGTGTCAGCCTGTACTGAATATGGCCCTATATTTCATTATTCAAACAATTTTGCAGTAGTCATAGTAAGTTTACAACATACTGAGTGCGTTATAGAAGAACAATGCAGGCTGTTTTTTTTTTTTGCTCTCCATTTAGGTAACCTGAGTGTTGCTCTTCTTTCACGCTGAAAATGACTATACACCACCAACTCAGAGTTACAATTATATATAACTGGGCCATATTGCTGTGGTGCTACTGCCAGCTAAACTGGAATGTTGCTACTAAGAAGGGACATGTCTTCACTAATGCTGCTGTCTTCTGTTGCCACCGATATATTGACCTAGAGTAAATGTTTAATGCTGGGGTGGGAATTGTATTACTAAAACAATAAAAAAGATACATTGTGAAGTAAAGTGACAAGGAGGGAGCCGCAATTTATATGCCTTGTTTTCTTTAAATTGCCCCAACTCCATGTCCAACCTCAAATATTAAAAAGAAAGAAAAGACATTCCCTGTTGCATGGCACTCATAGGTTCATAGGTTGGTACTAGGCTATCAGCCTTAGGGCCTATACAAGCCTAACCATAACAATTCCCTGGCTATTTCTTTCCACACTATTTACTTCCCTGGACCCCAGCCTATCTAGACCTTGCCAAGGCCTTTGACACTATCCCCCACTCTGGAATCATAGATAAACTTACTAAGCTGGGCATCAATCCCTACGTCACCCAATGGGTTGCTAACTGGCTTACTGATCGAACCTACACTGTAAAAGTAGCCAACTCCAAATCCAGCTCCAGACAAGTGACAAGTGGAGTACCTCAGGGTTCAGTCCTGGGACCGCTCTTGTTTGGCATCTACTTCTCTGAAGTACAGGCCAACACTAAGGGACTCTGGATAACAAAGTTTGCAGATGACTGCAAAGTGGGAGCCATTATTGAATCCCCAAATGATGTGGATACTCTACAAAAGGGCCTTACAGAAACAGATGCTTGGTGCCAGAGCCATGGGCTCAAGCTCAGTGCCAAGAAATGTATAGTTATCCCTTTTGGGAAAAAACATGTGCCCGTAAATTACCATATAGGTGGCAGTACACTAAACACCAAAAGTGTGATAAGAGACTTAGGGACACAGGTGGACAGTGGTCTCACCTTCGATAACCACATCACCACAACCGTCAGGAAATCCTTCTATGTGGCACACCTCATCACTAAGGGCTTTTCTTCCAGAAAAAATGAGGTCATTGTCCCACTGTACTCATCCCTCATTAGACCCATTATAGAATACAATGCCCCATTTGGTATGTACCTCTCAAGACATCTGCAACAACTGGAAAGGCCGCAGAAATACCTCACTCCAAGCACCTAGATCACCTATCCTTGAGGCTGGCATTGGTCTTTATAAAAAAGTAGGAGATATTTGGATTATTTTTTTTTTTGTATTGTTTTTAACTTAGTTTGACTAGGGTTGAAATAATGATACTTGCTTTCTGTTGGATTTAGTAGCATTAAAGAGTGATGATTTTTAATGTTGTTTTAATAATGGATGCTGTGCTAGACCTAACCTTAAAAACCCTCTTAAGTTTTTGATTCAATCAAAATTTTTCTCCAGCCAAAATTATTTGACTGCACAGTCATGTTCCATTAAACTCTGTGTGAGAATTGGGCTTATGTCCTTTGTATAGACTACTGAGGATTATTTCAACAGTCTGCCCTTTTCTTGTAATGCAGTGCTTCCTTTCACACTTTGATATATTGAGAAATGTTGGCTTCATTGTACTAACAGCACTGTGTTGTGCTTTACTAGTGCTGTAGAGCTGACTAGAGATTCTAAGACATACAGGAGACTCCTGGAACAAAAGCTCATTAATGACTAATTTGCACGTTTGAATTTAACATGCATAGCACAAGTGTTGCAACATGTCATCAAATTTTGTTATTCTTACCATGACAAGATGCTGTCAGAACTCTCTAGAAATATTTTAGAGACAGCAACTTGGTCTTCTTTTCAAACACTTTAAATTTGTTTCTTTTTCCAGGGCCATAGCAGGGTTTCTGCAACCATGCTCTAAGGACTTCTAGACTGTCATCCTTCTTCCTCCTCCCTTTCTTTTCTAAGCTGTGGCATTTGTCCTATGCAGCTTTGGCTATTCCAACATTGATCTAATGAAGAACATAGTACAGTTGTATAGTATAAGTAAATTTATCATAACATAGATGTTTGATTAGATCACTGTTGCAGTTTAAATACCCACCTTGCTCCCCTGCCGTCTTTGGTTTTGCCAGGGTAGGGGTCCATATCATCCCCTCTTCTCCTAGCACATATTTTGTTGGCAGGGCTCTAGCCGCCTTTGTTTCAGATGCAAGAAAGGTCTGCTTTTTTGAACCTCTACATTTGTTTTATAGTGGCTCATCTTTAAGCTCTAATGGTTATGCAGGGGCAAGTAAATTACCCTAAAGCTTTGGAAGTTGGCTAGATGTCCAGTCATTGGCAGGATATAGCCAATGTAGCTTATGCTACTGCAAATTTACCTACGCAACTGTTTTTTTGTTACAGTGTTGGAGTTGAGGACACTCTTGTCTCTTATTTGGATGATCATTGTTATCCCTTTTCACCTTTTTCCAGCGCTATAGCTAAGTTATTGTGCCCACCTTCAATCCAAAGTTGAGGGTATGCAAACTTCATGCCTCAGTTTTCCAAAGTAAAATTTTTGTCAGATTTTTTACCAATTGGCTGAATTTTGTCAGACAGCTTTTCTGTATTCCCATGTCCTTGTGCCAGGTGCTTTATTGCCTCGTCATTTCTTAACATTATTTGTGTTTTCTAATTCTTTCTGTCACTGACTTTTCATTCTCTTTGTGGTGAATTTTTGTATTGCATTTGTAGTGTAGGCTTTGCTGTCTTGACTTTTGTGAGGCTGGGTTTGACGTCTTGTTAGATCTTCCATGCCAGTTTTTTGTGGTTCATAAAAATGTAGCACAGTTATTTCTCCATCTTGATGTTCTGGTTATTTACCTCTTGATCAGTGTTTCTTTTTTAATTAATAAAGTCATTGCTGAGTAAATGTGTGTTTTAAAAAAATGAAAAGGAGTGAATAAGCTTCCTTTGTAGTACAATCCTTCTGAATGTTTATACTGCTGGGTCAAATGTACAATACCTCCTAGGTTTGAAATTATTCAGTCATTTAATACTAGTATATCCAGGGACAGGAGGAACAACAAATTATTTTTGATAGAAGTTTTGTAAGTATACAAGCTGTTGGTGCCAAAGGAAGCATTGAGGTGGATTGTTGACCTTGATGACTGAGCCCAGTCCATTTGCCTGTGTATCAGAACTTGGAGGCCACAACTGTTGCAATATGTGCTGATTCAGAAGATGTTCATCGTGTTTCACTGCTGCAGTCATTACACTTGGGTTATCCTGCCATCAGGCGGGCCCGCAGTCAGCCTGAGTTCCAAAGTCTTGGTCCGGCGTCGGTTGCTGTCACCTCTTTCCTGACATCAGAGCTCCAGGGGTATATAAGAAGCAACCGATGCCATTTTCTTCAGTCTTTCTTGCCGCGCGGTGCCTGAAGCAAAATCAGTTCGCAAGTGCTGGTCGGCCGACTCCTAAGATTTCAAATTCGATTTCAGAACCGAAGTCTTCAATAAAGCTAAGTACCCTGTTGGGGAAACTTTTTCTTGCCTCAGACCGATGTCAGTAAAAGTTAATAATTGTATTTCTTGTGGGAAGCAAATACCTCATAAGGATTTTCATTCTTACTTTATTCCATACCTAGGCCCAGATCACGATGTCATTAGTTGTCGGTTTTGTGCTAGATTTAACAAACGCACTATTAAACGTCGGTTTGATTTTGCTCGCCATTACTTTGGGTGAAGGTTTAATTATACAATGCCGTCAGAACAACCGATGACCGGAATGCACAAAAACCGCAAAGGTAAAGATAAGGAAAGGCATCCGAGGTCCAAAACTGACGACGAAGCCTCTTCTAGGCCAGTTGTCGGTTCCCCGGTTTTCAGTGAGGCGCTTTCGCAGCCCCTGACACCCGCTACCTCAGAACCACAGGCCGCGACCGACTCCCACATGGAGGTACCTAGGCCTCTGGATACTTAAGGTGTTGGGCCAATGGAGATTAACCCTTCAGATGGGTCCGGTGCCGCTGAGCAGGCATTGGCTTCTGAGGGTGTTTTCAGGCCTACTCAACTTACCATTGCAACTACAGCCAAGACTATAAACCTACATTAAAGACAAAGAAGCAAGTACAGCATTCACCTGGACAGGCCTCCAAGCCTAAAAAAACAGATGCTCAAGATGGCCGAAGACTTGATAAATCTGATCAGGGGTTCCCATTCCCCTCCAGATAAAAGGCCTAGGCAGGATACAGATTATGATTCCTCTGACCAGGTTTCAATATATTCTGATTCCTCTTCAGACCAGGGATATTCTTTACCCCCCCCCCCCCCCATGAGGATTCTGATGCTGAAGAATCTATTCCTTCAGCTTCTCCTCCTGAGGATTACTCTTTTGGGGAAACTTTACATACTATGAGGGAGCATTTCCATTGGGAGGGCCAGGATTACTCAGAATCCAATAAAAGGCTCAGAGACTTTCTTTTACTACCTTAGCACAGGCCCCTTGCTATTCCGCCAGTGTTGGACATTGTGGATGATGTGTTCTCTGAATCTAGTTTAAATCCTGATTCTTTACCCCCAGCTCCAGTCAAGCCTGACAGGTACTACAGAGTCCCGGACTCTCTCAAATTTCTTTATAAAAACCCTGTTGCTGACCCAGAAACTATTTCCCAGGGTCCCAAAGGGGTTAAGGCTTCCACGGCTAAGAATCCAGTTCCCTCAGATAGGGAGTCTAGAGCATTAGACAGATGGGGAAAGAATGTTTACACCTCTGCAACTTTAGCAGTGAGGGCTCTAAATTGCCAGTTTCACATGCTTAAATATCATCAATACTTACTGTCTCAATTAAAACAGAAAATGAGTACAAATGCAGAACAACCTGACTATAAGGAAATGCATGATTTATTGCATGCAGCTGAACAAGTGGGAAAGCATACTTTGCAATGTGGTTTTGATTCATTAGAAGCTTCTTGTAGAGCAGCAGTTACATGATCTGTGATTCGAAGGCATGCTTGGTTAAAGGAACAAAGTTTACCAGATCATGTTAAGGCAAAATTATTGGATGCTCTTTTGCAGCAAGATAATTTATTTTTTTATTAAGGCAGAAGAGGTATTAAAGAAAATGGAGGATAAGGCAAAATCTATGCAAACAGTGAAGGATTACTTACAGGTATAGCCACCATGTTTTAGCAGAAATTGGCCTACAAAGAATTGGTTCTTTCCAGTGTCAGACAGGCCACAAAGAGGCAGATACAGACACCCAAGAGGCAGATCTCAGCCACAAGGATCTTACAGACCATGACAGTGGGGTGGTTCAAACCCAAAAGGAGGTGAGGACAAGTCACAACCTTACAGGAAACAGTCGCAATGACTTCCCCCTTCCAATGCCAAATTCTTCCCTTTTGGCAGCTCCCTTAGCGGGGAAACTAGCACTTTTTTCTCAAAACTGGCAAACAATCACCCAAGACAAATGGGTGCTGAATATTGTGTCTCAAGGTTACAGGTTCCACTTTCACACTTTTCCAAGGCTAAAAGGAATGCCAGACCTGCCACAAAATCAATGGGCAGAGGAACAAAAACAAATTACAACTCTCATGGCATGAGAGCTATTCAGAAAGTAGGAAAAAGGACAAGGATTTTACTCAAGACTCTTCCTGGTACCCAGAAAGGACAGAGCCTGGAGACCCATTCTGGACCTTTCCATTCTAAATACTTACCTGCATGTTCTGAAATTCAAAATGCTGACACTACAACAGCTCCTTCCCATGTTGGGCAAGAATGCTTGGCTTGTTACTTTGGGCGAGGCATACCTGCATGTCCCTATCAGACAAAATTGCAGAATATACCTCAGATTCATAGCTGGTTCAATACACTACCAATTATCTGCACTGCCCTTTGGCTTATCTACTGCGCCCAGGGTCTTTACCAAGTGCTTGGCACCAGTAAGGGGTGGGAGGGTGGCCTAATGGTTAAAGTGTTTGCCTTACAAACACAAGGTGCAGGGTTTGAGTCTCACAAGGGATAATTGGCTAGGCTTAAAATGGCTCACAAGGGCAGTTAGCTTAGTACTAATCTATGAACCTATGAATTGCATTTTGCAGACAAAAAGGTATTCAGATATATCCATGTCTGGACGATTGCCTGATTCAAGCAGAGAGCAAGGACATTCTTCTACTGCATCTGACTTTTGTAAAAAGATTAAGTTGCCTAAGGTACACAGTAAATGAAAAGAAATCAAAACTAGTGCCCTCACAAGAGATAATATTCCTGGGTGCCAGCTTAAAAACAACGGCCCAGATGGCTTATCTCATGCCAGACAAACAATGACAACTGACTCAGTATTTTCAATTGATGGCAACAAAATCCCAACTCCCTGCAAGAAAAATTCTGCAGGCCTTGGGATTCATGGCATCCTGCATACTACTAATTCCATATGCAAGACTGCATATGAGGAAATTACAGTGGTACCTAAAATGTGTTTGGTCTCAACATTCTCACAGCTTGGAGACAGTAATACCACTAATCCCCTGCCTACAACAGGAGTTTCGATGGTGGGCACAGGCATGTCACCTCAACAAGGGTCAGCCTTTCACTCTTCCCACAGCCAGGCAGACTTTAACAACAGACGCCTTGGATTATGCCTGGGGAGCACACATGGCAGGAAAATGTATTCAGGGCACATGGACCACAGACCAACTGCATCTTCACATCGATCAAAAAGAGATGTTGGCTGTACAAAATGCCCTTACAGCTTTCAAGGATCTTCTGCATCCAGGAAAATTACTATTAAAGACAGACAACACCACGGTAATGTGGTACATAAACAAACAAGGGGGCACTCATTCTTACCCCGTATGCAGACAAGCCATGACCTTGAGGAACACAGGTCTAACCTATCAAGTTCATCTGCAAGCACAATTCCTGCCTGGAAAGAAAAACACTCTGGCAGACGACTTAAGCAGAAACATCATGGATCCTCACGAGTGGAAATTAAATCCACAAATCTTCAGCATGATAATGCAAAAATGGGGGCGCCCGGACATAGATCTTTTTGCCTCACCACTAAATTACCAACTTCAAAAATTCTGCAGAAGGACTTATCACACACAAGCATGGAAAGTGGATGCTCTTTCATTCAGCTGGAAAAGTCTACATGTTTATGCCTTTCCACCTCTGCCTCTCCTTACAAGGGTACTCCTAAAAGCCAGACAAGAAAAACCACAGATGATTCTGATTGCTCCAGACTGGCCACGCCAGCATTGGTACCCAATCTTAAAGAACTTAGCTCAAGGCCCACCTTGGATTTTGCCTCAAATTCCACACCTTCTGACTCAGCAAAACAATCAGATTCTGCACAGTCAGCTCAAAACCTTAAACCTGGCTGCATGGCAGATTCATTAGCCAAACAGACTACTTCTCTCTATAAAGCTGTTATGGATGTCATTTTGGAGGCCAGGAGGCCTAGCACCAGGAAATCTTAATTCAGACAAGTGGAAGAGATTCTGTGCCTGGAACCAGGCTGAAAACCTTGATCCTCTGGTCCCTAACATTCCTCAGATACTACAATACTTGACTGAGATGCTGGACAAAGGACTATCCTTCTCATCCATTAAAATTCACGCTTCTACCATCTCGGCTCATTACAACACAGATCCTCCTATTTTCTCTCACCCATTGCTAAAGCAGTACCTCAGAGGGGCTAAAAACAGACTGCCCCGGAGAGCACCAACACCAACATGGGACCTCAATTTCATTTTGGAAAAGCTCACTTTACCTCTGTTTGAACCAGCCAATTCAGCAGAGTTAAAATGTATATCATGGAAAACTGCTCTGCTTCTGGCAATAACCTCAGCACAAAGAGTCTCAGAACTGCAGGCACTAATGGCAGTGGAGCCTTTCATCATTTTCCACCAAGACAGGGTTTCTTTAATAACAAACCCTATCTTTATGCCTAAGGTGTTATCCAGTGTGGCTCTTAACCAAACTATTCACTTGCCAACATGTTATCCAAATACCCAGAATAAAGGGGAGAGACTTCTACATTCCTTGGACATACACAGGTAATTGCGCATCTACCTGGACAAAATAAAAGCTTTCAGAAAATCTGAACAATTGTTTGTACCATATGCTGCAGGATCACAGGGAAAGGCTATTTCAAAGCAGACCATTTCAAAGTGGATAGGACACTGTATCCAGTTCTGCTACACACAACATGGGAAACCTGTACCTAGTAATATTAGACCACATTCCACCAGGGCAACTGCCACTTCTACTGCCTACCTTAGAGGAGTACCTACCAAAAATATCTTGGAAGCTGCAACTTGGGAGTTCAGTGCACACCTTTACCAAGCATTACCATTTGCCTCTTTATTCTAGATCCAGAGCTGGCTTTGCCACTGCAGTTCTGCAGGGCCTCATAGCCACACCAAATCCTCTTTAGAGCCAGCCACCCAAACTCAGCTTTGGGATTCTACCCAAGTGTATTGACTGCAGCAGTGAAACATGATGAACATAGTACAGTTTTGCACCTACCATAAATGTAGATGTTCGAGTGTCTTCACTGCTGCAGTCTAGGTTACCCACCCGCCAGCTACTCTTTCTTATCTGGGACTAACCTATACTACCTGTGTGGTGTATTTGCTGGTTACTGAAGGTTTTATTGTTACCTTTTTTGTATGTTTTATTAGCAATACGTATTGCCTACCATTTTTGGGGGCAACTGACATCTGAGGCAAGAAAAACTGAAGAAAATGGCATCGGTTGCTTCTTATATACCCCTGGCGCTCTGACGTCAGGGAAGAGGCGACAGTAACCAACGCTGGACCAAGACTTTGGAACTCAGGCCGACTGCAGGCCCGCCTGATGACAGGATAACCCAAGTGTAATGACTGCAGCAGTGAAGACACTCGAACATCTACATTTATGGTAGGTACAAAACTGTACTTTATAGGACTAATGAAAGCAAATCTTTCTGTTCAGGTTCTCTTGCTTAAAAGCATAAGACTAATAGTTTTGTGTCTTCTACCATTTTACACCGAGCTGTAGCAAGGGAATTTGGCACCCCTGCACAGCACACTCATTTGACGTGCGTTGTAAAGATAGTTAAGAGCAGAAGTTACACTCATGATGCCCTTTTTTAAAAATAACCACATTTAAAACAACAGAAGTTTGACAGTTAGCTTACAAGCTGCATAATAAGTGGCCGTGATCGTTTTTTGAAAGCTTGCAAGCTAAAAACTTTCTAAAGGTTTGGCATCCCCTACAAAGTGATACCTGTGGCAGTTACCCCCATTCACTACACCCTTCCTACAGCAATTACTTAACAAGTAGTTTCTGACAAATCTTCTCTTAGAATAGTAGAATCACCAAGCTTGACATCATTAACAGATAAATGTCAAAATAATGTACTCCATACTAATTTCATCTATATCTGGAGGGTTAAATTTCATTTGTTTAAAATGTACAGAATTGTGTATATTCTCAGTTAATAAGGGAAGGGGGTTGTGAAAATGTCTTTAGTTTTTTGTTTAAGGGTTTTCATTATAACAAAACGTCTTGAAATGTGACATCGGTTCAAATGACGTTCACAGAAAACAAGTGGTTTAAAAGATCAGTCTGACAAACAATGTGCACATGTAAGACAAAAGCTGGAAATACACTTTCAAAAGAACTGTTGTGTATAATGGGGGACAGCAGCTTTCTATCATAATGGCTACTCTATCTATATTATCTTGGAATGTGAATGGCCTTAGAGGTATAGACAAAAAGGAAAGTGCATTGAATTACATTAGGAAAATAAGGGTGCAAATAGCTTGTTTGCTCAAAGCTGCAGGGAGTTAGGCCTTCTGTCCTTGTTCTACTGTTTTCCAAATACCTGCTGAGAGACTACAAATGATACATGCTTATTTTCAGCTGTTTTCTGTACTTTCTGAGTAACTAAAACAATATTTGCTGCATATCTGTTTGTTTAAAATGTGCAACTGTATTCTACTGTATTTTTTTAGATTGTCTGCTAATTGAATTCTTTTTATAACTGTAATTACAATTCATCTGCTTGTTTTCTTCATTTTACTTGTTTGCTGCACTTGAAACTCACTAGGATAGAATAGGTTCAGTTTTTTTGCTGAATCAAGTAGTGACTGTGAGTTTTGGAGCTTGTAAAACATTTAATATTTTGTCTGGAGAGCCCCCCCCCCCCCCCGTGCCCTTGTGGCAGGAAGGTACAATTTGGTCTGATCTAGCTAGAGTTACTGTTGCAGGGCTCTGTTTAGAATGTATTGATTAGATAATTTGAACCTTAGCTGTTTCCTGTTTTTCTGATTTAAAAAGCCTGTGGTGAACTGGTTTGCACTTGTTTGTGGGTGTGTCCACATCACGCACTACTGCACAGAGGGATTGCCGGTTACAGATGCCTGCTTTCTATCCTATCAAATATTACCTAAACCTCAGCTCTTTGCGCCAAAACCTACTAATACATTTCCCTACTGTATTCCCTCTTCAACTGTTATAACCAAATCAAGATTATTCCTAGGACCATGAACTGTCAGTTTCCCTCCTTTTCTCCTACCAGGCCTGCTTCTAAATCATTCCTGTAGCATTTGTGAGATGCACTTGCGTTATGATTGTGGAATCTCAGCTCTCTCCCACAGTAGATAGCAGTACAGAGCAAGTTGTCAGCCCACCTACCACAATTCCTACTCATGATGCACAGCATATACACAGACCAACATATGCGGAGGTACTCACAACAAATTTGCCTAAACACCAGAGACCTCCAAAACACATACATACTAAACCAACCTAACACCCAAAACACGCAATACAGTACATTTAATGACACCACTTTTTCTGACATCGGACTGGAGCAAGAAAAAAGTTTCCCCAACGGGGTACTTAGCTTTGAGTAGGAGAAGAAAGTCTTCGGACTGAAGATTGTTCAGAAAAGTTTGTCAGGAGTCAGCCGACCGGCACTGCGAACTGCTACCACCGCATGGCAAGAAAAACTGGAGAACATGGCATCGGCTGTCAGCTTTGTACTCCTGGCGCTCTGACGTCAGGGAGCATGGCTGAACAGCCGACGCCGGACCCAGACTTTGGGATTCTGGCCGACTGAGGACTGCCTGTCGGCAGGGGAGAACCCTACAGTCATGACTGCAACAGTGAAGACACTCTGAACATCTACATTTATGGTAAGTGTACACAACTGTACTTTGTCAGCCCACCTACCACAATTCCTACTCACGATGCACAGCATATACACAGACCAACATATGCGGAGGTACTCACAACAAATCTGCCTAAACACCAGAGACCTCCAAAACACATACATACTAAACCAACCTAACACCCAAAACACACAATACAGTACATTTAATGACACCAGCATAAGGGTGTCACCATCAAAGTCTACAAGGCAATGCACATCCATTCTAAGTATCTTAATTATAGGAGACTCTATAGTGAGACACCGACGTCCCCCCTCACCAGGCTGAACAAAAAGAAAGCCACGGTCAGCTGTCTTTTCTGGTGCCAGGATTTTTCAGATCATTTAGGCACTCAAGTCTCTCAACAAGTACCGTTATGATTCAGTCATAGTACATGTTGGTGTGAACTACTTGAGATGTACCTCCCTGGACTATATCAAGAGAGACATAATTGAGCTCTCTGATTGTGTCACAGTCAGGTATGTCCCTAGCTTGAGCAGCATATTACTCTTGCTTAGGATGATACCACAATATAAGCAGAAAATCATTGACTTCAGTAATTGGCTTAGTTTGTTGTGTCATTCTAATGGGATCCAGTATCTATCAGCCTGAGGTGACATGATCAATAGCCCTCGATGCTTTGCCAGAAAATGTCTTCCTCTGTCACCCCTGGAATTTCTGCTACTGGCAAGTCTCTTGCCACCACCATAGTGTCTTTTTTAGGCAATGTCACAAGGACAAAAATCCTGATCTAAAAATTTCATCAAAAAAAATAACTCAAGGTTATGCTGCTAAATGCTGGGAGTCTGTACATGAAACTGCACTCACTGGAAGCGGTCTTCATCTTGGAAGATGCTGAGATTTGTATAGTCATGGAGACCTTGTTAAAGGTTGTGGAGAGCACCCCAGCCATACACCTTCTACCACACATTCAGAGCAAGAATGGAAGGCGTGAAAACTAAAGGAGGCAGTCTATCATTATTCATTAAAGATAAATGCACATCCAGATTGGTTAAAACAGTACGATTCCCTGGATACACTTCAGGTGCAACTAACTGTGTTGGTAGGACACCTTTTCAAGTCATTGCCAGCTACAGGACCCCCTCCATGAATCAGGACCACCACTCTGTCTACTTGGATCTACTGGAATCCATCAAGATAGATCTGAACACCATGGTTCTGGCTGATTTTAATTACCCATCCATTGACTGGGCAAATTACCCATGCTCAAACTCACTTACCCAAAGGTTCCTTGAGTTCATTAACTCTAAGTATCTTAATCATAGGAGACTCTATAGTGAGACACAGACGTCCCCCCTCACCAGGCTGAACAAAAAGAAAGTCACGGTCAGCTGTCTTTTCTGGTGCCAGGATTGGTGGACACCCCAAATAGGGCACCAACATCAAGGATCTGGTGCTTACCATTATGGGGGACCTCTGTAGCACCCCCACTGTGAAGTCTTCCCTTGTCAGGTCTGACCACAAATCATTCTCATTCATAGTAACTATCACACCTGCCCCCCCCCCCACAGCAGAAACTAAACAAAAAAGCTTTTTCAAAACAGATTATATCCTTGTAAGGGATGGTATACATAGCTTCACTGCACCTTCCTCCCTCAGGTGGAACTGGCAGCTATGCCGAATCCTACACCAATGCTTTTTCCATACATCTGTATAACTGTATTGACACGGCTGTACCTAATAGGGCCAAAACAAGCTCTTTAAGGAAGAGCAAAACTGCTTGGTGGACAACTGCCATTAATAGGTTTTACATTAAGAGCAGAGAACTAAAACAAAGCATCAGGTGTTCCCACCACACATACCCCATGACATTCCTTCCACCTTTCCCCCCACCTTGTATCTCTAGAGTGCAGGTCATATAAGCCCTAGCTAAGGCAAAAAACACAGCATCTATTGGACCTGATAACATCCCAGGCTGTGTCCTATATGGGCTCCAACAAGAACTAGCAACACCATTGGGTACTCTTTTCAGTCATAGTCTAAGCACCAGCTTCATCCCAGCTGAATGGAAACTGGCCACAATTATCCTCTTGCACAAAGGGGGTGGCTCCACTGACCTCAGTAAGTATAGACCTATTAGCCAGACTAGCCTTATCTGCAAGGGCATGGAGCAAATCATCATGGACCATATCAACCTAGATATAGGTAATCTCCAAACACTTGACCCTACTCGGATTAGATTTGTCAAAGGGAGATCATGCCTGTTAAACCTGGTGGACTTCTTCAAGACTGCCACCAGCACCATGGACGAGGAGAAAACTGTGCATACAGCCTACCTGGACTTGACCAAGGCTTTTGACACTATTCTCACTCAGGCATTATTAACAAAACTCACTCATCTAGGTATCAACCCATAGATTGTTAGGTGGGTCTCTAACTGGCTCACCAATAGAATCCATACAGTCAAAGTAGGGGAATCCACTTCCAACAGCAGACCCGTAACCAGTGGTGTTCCACAGGGATCAGTCCTGGGACCTCTACTGTTCAGAATCTATTTTTCTAAAGTACAATCAAAAACTAAAGGTCTGTGGATGACAAAGTTTGCTGATGACTACAAACTGGGAGCAATCATAGAATCCCCAAACAATGCCAACATCCTACAAGAGGGTCTTATGCAAACAAATGATTGGTGCCAAAGTCACATCCATAAACTGAATGCAAAAAAAATGTATGGTCATCCCTTTTGGTAAGACCAATGTTCCGGCTAACTACCACATCAGTATAAACACCCTAAGCATGCACTCAGTGGTGAGCAACCTGGGCAGAAAGGTTGACAACAACCTTGTCTTTTATCACCATGTCTCCACAGTGGTAAGAAGGGTGTTCTATATTGTTCATCTCATAAATAAGGGCATTGTCTCCAGAAAAAAAAGTTATAACCTTCCTGTACTCTTCCCTCATTAGGAAAATAGAGTACAATGTCCCTTTTTGGTATGTACCTTTCCAAACGTCTGCATAAGTTGGAGAGACCACAGAGGTTCCTTACAAGGAGAATTCAAAGTCTTCAGCATCTGTCCTATGTGGATCAGCAGACATCACTGTCACTTTACTCCATTTCATACAAACTACTCCGAGGCTATCTCTGCTTTGTGTATAAGGCCATCTCTGACTCTCCTTTATTGGAAACTCTGCATATCCATAAGTCCAATGGTTCTTGGGTTAGTCACTCTAAAGACCTTAGTCTGGTATGTGACAATAGAACCTGCTGACAGGACAGATTTATCTTTCAGAGGTTACCACACCTGTGGAACAGACTCCCAATTCATGTAAAGCAGAGCACCTGTTTGGCCTCTTCAAACACAGTCTGGACGATTGGATGGGTAAACATAAATTCAGCCTGGAGGTTCCACCTGTGTCTCTCTTGGACAGGGGCAATAGGTACTGATCATGGAAACAAGGTCTGAACTTGGCTAGGCTTGTAAGGTCCCTAGGTCCATTAGCCTAGTAACTTCCTATGAATGTTGCAAGAGATGTATTTGGATAGAAATGAATATCTGAATTTCACAAATAAAGGATTTCAGGATGGATATTCAACAGAATATCAAGGACTAAGTAAAGGTGTAGTTTCTTGAGAGGTACTGGCACTGATAAAAGAGAAAAAAAGGCAATAATGGTAAGTTTGTGGTAGTAAGGGGCTGTTGGCAAGGGGGAGACTTATAGGTTCATAGGTTCATACTAGGCTATCTGCCCTAGGGCATTTATAAGCTTAGCCAGAGTGTGTTTGGCTTTCGCCACCCATTTTAAATTAATTTTGCTATGCCTTTTTTTGAGGTTAGTATACTGTGCCTCTGTCTAACAGTGACACAGAAGTGATAGCCGGGGTAAACCTACGATCTCCCATCCACTCAATGTGGGACTCTGCCTAACCTGGACTGGGATTTTATTCTAGAGTGAAGGGAGCCTCTGGGTTATGAATCTGTCCCTCCAGCATGTCCTATTTATTTCAGTGCTGAGGTTCAAGTCTCTCGAGTGCATAGCTCGATGGGATTTGGATTTTCTGAGGTGCAGCATGTCCATTAATTCCGGGTTGGACATGGCTTTATACGTCAGGCACAGATCACCTCTGAGCAGGTGGTATGCCACTGAGTAGAGCTGGAGTTTCTTTAACTGGGCAGCATATGGCATCTGTTTGAGCCCTTTGATCCTCTTGGTGAGGTACTTTTGGGGTCTTTCCAGTTGCTGCAGGTGTCTGGTAAGGTACATCCCAAAAGGGGCATTGTACTCAATTATGGGCCTGATGAGGGATGAGTAAAGAGGTACGATGACCTCCCCTGATCTAGATGTGAATCCCTTCATGATTAGGTGGGCTATATAAAATGTTTTTCTAACCACTTTGGCCACGTGGTTGTCAAATGAGAGATTGCTATTAACTTGGGACAGAGGCAGCCTCTCCTCCCACAAGAGTGCAGAACACGAACCCTCTTAATGTAAAATAACTGGCCTCAAGCCCAAGTGCTTAAACCAGAATTAATACACTTTTAGAATAACAGACACTGAGCCCTCAATCAGCAGTTCCCAACTTAGAAGGATGTAAGCTACCTGTTCTGCCACTACAGTGCAGACCACAAACCTTCCTAATGTAAAACTGGTCTGAAGCCCAGGTGCTTAAACTAAAAGGCTTACATTGAGTTACACCAAGCAGTAATAAATACAATTGAGTACTTTTAAGATGATGCAAAAGCAAAGTAAAGTAGGAAAAAACACAAATACAGTAAAAGCAGATACAATTTTTTTTGGAAAGAGAGAAAGGAGTAGCAGAAACTAAGCTGATTGGCCTTCTCAAATGCTCTCCCTGTACTGGGTAGAATGAGGTAATGACACTAGACTGGGAGGAGGGTCCCAGATCAAATTTACACTAGGGGCGGGCAACTGCAAAGCCACCAACTATAAAAACACTATACCAACAGGGACGGAGGGTGGGAAACAAACAGCAGAAATGTTACTCACAGCTGAAAAGCAGCAGTGAGCCTTTAAATGAAAGTTTTAAACAGCTAAAGGAGCCACTAGAAAAAAGAGTTTAACTGCAACAAGTTATCATAAACAAACAACCCAACAGATGCTTAATAAGAGTGGACAATTTCCAGTTAATACCTCACACACAGTGAAACTAGCTAGAAAAAATACACAGTACACAAAGTGCTATAAACAACAAAGAAATAAATAACAAAATAAACAAAAAACAGGATACTTAGTGTTATATATTGTAGCTCCGAGTTTGCTGAGTGTCCTTCCTTCGATCAGCTCACTGCTGTCATGTGTTTATATTCCACCAAAGATTACTATTGTGGAGCTTAAGAATATTTTGTGAGAAATTCCCTCCCCACAAAACAAATACTTGCTTCATCCTACCTTCTTCCTTCCTTACTTTATGGCGCACCACTTTTAACCAACCTGCAGGCCTCCCTGACAATCAAACTAGAATTATGCTATAACAAGATAGCCAGATTTGCAACCAATAGTTGCCACTATACACACCACTGTATTGCCGTCAGTAAACTTCAGTGGTTGGAATCCCCCCACTACTAAACCTGTCTATAACTAAGTTTCACGCACAAATTAATTAATAAATCTCAAGACTGCCCTACCCTTCAGCCCTTATTCATCCATTATAACCCCTCAAGGCCCCTAAGATCTGAAAACAGAACCTTCCGCAAACTCTCAAACCAAAACTATCAGCTGCCCTGCAGTTATACTCCTGTATCATGGCTAAAATTTTGAATAGTCTACCTACAAGTATTCGCATACTTCAATGGCCTGCTGCCTTTAAAACCACCCTGCATTCTCACCTTCTCTCCAAATGGACTTGTAGCTGTTCAATACCTTCTCCAGCTATTACCTAAAACACTGGAGTTTTTCTTTCATCTCATTTTTCTCCTTCACCCACCCCTCCACTCATTTGTGTTCTTCCTAAACACCCGTGTCGGTCTTTCTTTCTATCATTTCTCACTTACCCCACTATTCAAACTTGTTGGCTCTCCCTCTCAAACTTTCCATTCTTAGCTGCACACCCTCCTACCTCTTTATTCTCATACATATAATGCGCTACCTCTCTTTATTTTGTATTATTCTACCCATCTACCCCAATACTGCTATCACAACCTGCAGTATTCTCCTTTCCTTGTCTCTTTTAGCCCTATTCCCTCCTGTATTTTCTGTTCTCAGCCTCTCCCACTAATGTATACTAATACTCAGTACAAGTGCCTCTCAATACATCTGTGCCACATGCATCTCCCCTTACTTTGTCATAGCTTGCTGTTTTAACTGTGCCATAATTTATATTGTAAAGGACTGCTTGCATTTTTATCTGTGCCTAGTATTGTATTTAATACTGTAGGTGTGCCTTACATTATTATAACTGGACTGGTTTAATCTAATATCTCTGCTTAGAATTGTATTTCCTAAACTACTTGTATTTTAATATGAATTTTGCTGTATTTTGTATACTGCAAATTTTGTCTTACTAACTGTTCTTAGATTCTGTACATAATACTCTGTACATATGTACTATCTTCTGGAGCTTTTCTACCCGGGCCTCCCCTGAAAACAGTGTTCTTTTAGACCCAGTGGACTTTCCCGGTAAACGAATGCCAATAAATATTTTATTTATAATCAATCAGTTTTCAACAGGGGTTATTATTTATAGGTAGGGACTGGAACTCGATTTACAATAATGAGAATGTATCGGGGAGACCCAGAAGAGAAAATGTGAGAAAAGAGGGCAGATTTCTGAAAAGAATGTATGGAATATTTGAATTTAGTAGTAGGATATCAGATGTAGTTTGCATGTTACTCTCTAAGGTAGAGTAACTGGTCTAGACTGAATAGAAATCCTATTTCTCAGGAGCATTTATATTTAATTGAAAACTTTGACTTGCATCCACTAGTTCAGATTATTTACAGATAAAAATTAAGATAAAATACAGAGTAATGAAGAAAACAGAGACACTGGCATTTTCCTTCTTCTTCTTTCAGCTTTTTGCCAGTTAGGGGTCGCCACAGCGCATCATCTGTCCGCTCATGATTGGCAGTGGAGTTTTACGGTGTAGAGTTGCCAGCCCAGGGCCCAACCTTCCACAGAAGGCACACACACACGTGTAGGACCAATTTAGAGTGTCCAGTCCACCTACAGCATGTCTTCTGGTTGTGGGAGGAAACCGGAACACTCAGAGGAAACCCACGCGACCACAGGGAGGATATGTAGACTCCGCACAGAAGGCACCCCAGCCGAGGATCGAACCGGAGAAACTCTTGCTGTGAGGTGGCAATGCTAACTGCTGCACCACCGCATCTGCATTTTCCTACTTCCTGTTAAAAAGAGAAGAATTTTAAGGAATGGCTTGTGAAATTATTCAAGAGACATGAGGGAAGATATAAACTTCTTCAGAAAGGATAGCTACTAAGTGAGATAAAATGAAAAAGGATTGTAAATTATGGTAGAAATAAAAGAGAGGGATATGGTTAAGAAGTAATAGGAACTATGTAGAGGAACTAACAAAGGTGGAAGTAAAAGGAATTTCACAGAACAAGAAGAGAATCAACTGCAGAGTGAAAAAGGAAAAATAAGGGAGTATTTGGATAATATGCACGAGTTTCGAACAATTTTTTTGATAACAACTCTTGAGCACAAAAATGTTTAGCACAACAACACACACAACAGAAAGATAGGATTTTCACCAAAGTTATGGAGCCTATAACAAGAAAAATAACCCGACGTCCTATAGAGATATTAGTGATATTTCGGAAATTTTATGAAAATTTGTATAAAGCAGAGGAATGTGGAAACTAAGAGAAAGATCAAATGGAAATACTTATTGAAGACTTAATTATACCAACATTAGAGTAATACAAGGCTCAACAACAAATTGTTAAGATACGGGGAGAAAATATTGTGATGCAGGGTTAGTGTATGCTGGAAGTCTCCAGGAACGGATGGTATTCCTGTGGAAATTTGGATTTAGGAGGGAAGAAAGTGATTGTGAAGATGGGTAAAGGCTTCCAGCCTAGCCAGACAGAATTTTGTAGATAATTCTGTCATTTGTAAATATTAATGTAAGCCACAGGCTTGTTCTCTTAAAGATTGCATTAGATATTGAACTGCAAAAATGTGATAACAGTGCACTCTGCTGTAAGAAAGCTAAGTCAAGCTTTTTATGACTGTCTTTGATGTCAAAATTTGGTGCCGATATGTCTGGATGAAGGAATTCTGCCTATTGTTTTGAGGCCAGAGTTAATGGCTAGAATTTGCATGTATAATTTCTTTTATTGCTCTGGTTCCTGGCCAGCTGCAAGATCAAAGGGCTATTAACCTCTGAGAGTCTGTTAGCCTGGGAACCAGA
Source organism: Protopterus annectens (assembly GCF_019279795.1). Taxonomy (NCBI): domain Eukaryota; kingdom Metazoa; phylum Chordata; order Ceratodontiformes; family Protopteridae; genus Protopterus; species Protopterus annectens. The sequence continues at coordinate 383,303,589 of NC_056740.1, read as the reverse complement.
AAGAAATTATGTCATCTGAAATGAATCAGTGGTACTGTGTTATCAATTTAAGGACAGAAAGAATGAGAGCATTTGAGCATTTGTCTTGGGAACATCCAACTCAGCACTGCCTGTGTCTAGATGTAAGTAGGATTTTAGACCTGTGTTTTCTCTTAGATATAGCTGGGAAATAGGTAGATTAGACTATTTTGTTTTTCTGCAATGTCAGAACTTTTGCTACTGTATTATTTTAAGTATTTCTCTATAATCTCTGTACTCTTGACTAGCACTGTGTAGTAAGAAGTATTGTCATGTGTTTTTATTATTTATTATTAAATATTTTTAAACCTTTCAACTGTGGCTGTTTTGTGTAGAGATAATTTAATCTAAGAGTACATTGCATGTATATAGTGATACTGTACCAAGTCACTCCAAATAAGTCTCGACTGTTTGGTTGCACTTACCATTTGGATAATAGTATTACACAGTAATAATTGGACACCCTTCATAAGGGCCTTTGAGGAGCTGATAAATATTATCTGGGTAGTGGCAGTGATTTCTACCGTATAGTCTGGGTAAAAGGGGCACAACTGGAGAACCTGTGCCAGCCTAACCCAGGAGTGTCTGTGAGGTTGTATAAACTATCTCAAAGTGTGTGTGTGTGTGTGTGTGTGTGTGTGTGTGTGTGTGTGTGTGTGTGTGTGTGTGTGTGTGTGTGTGTCAGCTACTTGGGCAGGGACATGAAGCACTGATTGGACAGAGAGGGTGCTGGAGCTTTTAGCATGCCCACTAGGCTGAGATCTGGACCCTATAGCTGTGTCAATGGGGAGTGTTGTTGGGGACCTGGAGAGAAAGGGAGCAACCAACCCCAGACTGACTGTGATCTCTATGTGCTCTTAAGGGAAATTGTACTTTACTGTGTGTGTATTTATTATCCTTTCCCTATATGGACGCCCCTCACTGGTGTTAGTGGTGAGGATTGAGGCTTCTTGATTGATGGGCCAGTGCTTGGGCATCACAGTGATAAAGATCTGAAATGTTTTGTTTAATAGTATTTTAAAAGGTGAGCAAACACCTACATCTTGGAAGAAAACTGCGGTGGCCATATTACCCAGTAAAGGTAAATGCCCATCAGATCCAGATTCATATAGAGCCATTTCCATTTAAACAGTGATTACAAAGTGTTTTTATATACTAACTAAAGGAATGGCAAATGTGTTGCCAAAATTGATAGATATGAATCAGTGTGGTTTTGTGTTGGGAAGGCAAACATTTAACAATATTAATAGAATGGTGATGATTCAGAATGTTTGAAAATACTGATGCTGTTGGGGGGACTTGATGCAGAGAAAGCATTCCACAGATTAAGCTAGGATTTCATGAATAGGGCAAAGTATTTGCATTCCCTGATACAATAGTAGTGTTAAATAGGAGGATATAATGAGGAATCAGACTCAAGAATTAAAGTGGAAGGGTCCCTCCATGAATAAGCTGCGTTTAAACAGAGGAACCAGGCAGTGTTGTCTTTTTCCCCTTTATTTGCTTTATATTTTGATCTATTAGTAAAGAAAATGAGGGACTCAGAAATTCATGGATACAAGTGGACTGGTAATCAAAAAAGGTGGCTTTATTTACAGATGATAATTATTTTGTATGTGATAAATTCAGAAAAGGACATGTTGATGTTGTGGAGTATTTTGAGACAATGTCAAGTCTTTTTGGGATGTAAAAATTAATGAAGATCAAACAAAGGTTATAGTGGTAAATTATGTACCCAGACATGAATTGGTCCAGCAATACCAATATTTAAGTGACCATGAAGTATTTAGGTGTATGGATTAAAAAGGGTTCTGTTGTGGCAGCTAAGGATATGTCAGAAAAGACACAACAAAAGATAATACAAAAACAGAGAAACTGCAAGCCTTTTTATGGATATGGATAATAAGAAGATACAAGCAGTGAAAATGTTTTTAGTCTGTTTAGTTTTATATACACGTGTGGCATATGTTATCTAACGGAGAAGAAGTCGTGGACAGTAATTAATAATTTGAAGGAATTCATTTAGGAGGGAAGAGTGTGAGACTTGAGTGGGGTAAGTTTATCCTCACCATAGAACAAGGTGGTTTAGGATTACCTGATTTGTATGGATATTTTACAGCTACACAAGTAAGTTTTTTATATATATAACACAAGCAGCGGGTTATAAATCAATGTGGAATGGGATGATAATGATGAAGAAAGGGGATGGGCCTAGAAATAAGGGCAAAATAGAAGAAGATTAACCGTAACCATACATAGTAATATAGTCCATAAAGTTGCAGGACGTATTCAACTAAGTCAACACAAGAATGGAGAAAGGCGATATTGCCAATAGGGATAAATACAAGTAGGGTTACAGAAAATAGGCAGGATAGGGTTGGAATTTGTTGGAGAAATCGGACAAATGAAGAAGTGTATTGGGAGAAAGTAACTAGAGAGGTAAAGGTAATAGAATGGGATGATGCTAAGCAGATGTTTGCACTGCAAGTTAGAGACTGCCTTCCCTACTAGGGATTGATGTCAGAGTACAAAGAGAAAGGGATAAGGAGTCCTAAATGAAAGACTAACTTTATTAGAATTTTTAGTTGAGTCTAGAACAGAAGCTGCTGTTAAAAAAAATAAAAAGAATTAGTAGGGCATATAAACTGTTGCATGATAACTGTAAGAATCAATCAGTGGAGGTTAGAAGAGATTGAGAAGAGACTGGAAAGACAGTTTACAAAGGAACAATTGAAGGACATGTATATAGCTCACAAATATGGAACTAAGTTCAGAAGGCTTAGGGATTTTGTCTGGAAGTGTTTGCATAAGTATTTCTATATTTCAAGTAGATGTCAAATAATTTTTCTTCATTTTGATAGGAATTTCTGGAGGTGTGATGGAAGAGAAAGAAAGAGATGATTGGGAACTTGTTTTTTGGGAGTATGATGAGTTGGTAGATTTTAAAACTACACTGCAGAGTACTCCATCAGAAATATATGGAGAACATATTGCTGTAAGGAAATTATTCTTTGAGCTGGTACACAGGATTCAAACTGCCTACACATTGTAACCTTATTATGTTTAATTTTGGGTGCCAAAAACGGAAAAAAACAGTTACTAGAAATGGAAATCAAAATCTAAACCATCTATCATTGAAGTATTGAATATTGTTAAAGAAATAAAAGAACTGGAAGAAAAATCTGTAGATAAGGGGTGGAGCAAATTACATAGAAATAAATCAAATTTCTGGGAGCAATACATGCAGAATAATGCCAGAAAGAGGAGTGAGATTTAAGAGGAGGAGGAGTTGTGCAATATATATGTAATGTTAATGTATGACAGTTATAAAGAAAGAAAACAAACATGCAATTTATAATGCATGAAAAAAGAAGTTATGTTTTACTGTAACATTCCATCTGTGTTGTTCATCTTCTTTCATTCCTCACTGATGGGTTTGGTTCCAAGCCCTCAGAACTGAGTTGGCCTTTTTGCCAAGCTTGCGCCAGCCGAAAAACTCCTGAGCTAAGTCTGTACCCAGAATGCCCTTCTCCCTGTTACCTCAGATTGAGTTTGCTAGAGAAAGAGAAGTAAAGCTGAGGCTACTGCTGCGCAAGTACTCTAGGACACCACTTGAACCCAAAGCATCCCCCAGGAGCCTTTGGAGGGGGAAGGCGGGTGGGAAGTGATGAATGAAAGATGATGAACAACACAGATGGAACATTATGGTAAGACATAACTTCTTTATCTGATGGTTAATCTTCTTTCCATTCATCACTGATGGGACAGAATCCCAAGCTACCTTGAGGTCCATGGGCGGCCCTTATGGAAGAACATTCCTGAGTACCATTGAGCCGAAGGCAGCTCTCCTTCTGGAGACCAAGTCCAATTTGTAATGATCGATAAAGGTATGAGGATTAGCCCAAGTAGCTGCTGTGCAGATGTCATCCGTGGAAGCCATGGAATGGAAAGTTACAGATGTTGCCATAGATCTAGTGGAGTGAACTTTAACTTTTGGCATAGGTTCATGACTGAGGGAATAGATGAAACGTATGCAGTCCTTTAGCCATTTTGATAATGTAGCCTTGGAAATAGCATCTCCCATTCTAGGCCCAGAAAAAGAGATGAAAAGCTGTTCAGATTTATGGATAGGTTTGGCCCTATCTAGGTAAAATCTCAGTTGCCTATGTACGTCCAAGGAGTGAAGGCAGTACTCTCCTCTATCGGCAAAATTTGGAAAGAACACTGGTAGGTCAGTGGTCTGGTTTACGGAGAATTCAGAAACAACTTTGGGGAGGAAGGATGGATTTGTCTGCAGTGAAACTCTGTCTTTATGAAAGACCAGATAGGGCCTCTTGATACACAATGCCTTCAGCTCCGAGACCCTTCTAGCAGATGTGATTGTTACCAAGAACAAAGATTTTCAAGGCAAAAACTTTAGGTCACACTTCGCAGCAGGTTCAAAAGGTTTTTTAGTCAAAGACTGAAGGATTAAAGTGAGGTTCCATGGTTCCACCAGCTGTGTGACAGTAGGCCTGATATGAAAGGTCCCCTTGAGGAAGGCCTTGCAAAGGTGTAAAGAAATGAGGGGTGCCATCTATACCATTGTGGAAATTTAGAAATTGCTGCTAGGTGTACTCGTACAGTAGAGACAGAGGCTCCATTATCAAAAAACATAGCCAAGTATTGAAGCACCGTAGTTACTGGAGCCGAATACGGGTCTAGCATGTTATTCTCGGACCAGATGGAGAACCTTTTCCATTTATCCTGATATAGTCTTCTGATGGATGGTTTATGAGAGGCCAGAATGATGTCTTGAAGAGATGAGGAGAGATTAGCTTGCCTGTCAACTAATGGAAGTAGAAAAGCCAAGCTGTCAGCTTGAGACTGGACAGATTTAAGTGACTCAACCATTGGGGGTGAGTAATCAGATCTGGTAGAGAGTCCAGAATCCATGGCGAGTATACTAGGTGAGGTCGAAGGAAGGGGAACCAAATTTGGTGAGGCCAGAACGAGGCTATGAGGATCACCTTGCATCTCAACCGAAGAGCTTTCTTTAGAAATTATGGAAGTAGGGGAATGGGAGGATAAGCATGAAGAAGTCCTGGGGGCCAGTCGTGGATTAAAGCATCCCACGGGGTGAAATAGCAGCTGCACTTGTTGTTCGATGGGGAGGTGAAAAGATCGTAGCAAGGCTGGTCCCAGTGGCTAAAGATTTCTGTCGCCGCCTCGGGATTGAAGGACCACTCGTGAGGTAGGAGGATGCATCTGTTCATTTTGTCTGCAATTACGTTGGAGCTCCCCAGGATATGTGTTGCTATCAGCTGTTGGAAGCTGTAGCCTACTGCCAAATTCTCATGGCTTCTCGACATAGGGGATAGGACTTGGTTACTCCTTGCTTGTTGATATACCAGACTACTGACATATTATTTGATTGAATTGCAGTTGTCCTAAAGGAAAGCTGAATGAAAGGCATGCAACACTAATAGCAGTGCTCTCAGTTCCAGAACACTGATGTGCAGGTAGGCCTCTGAGGTGGACCATATACCTTGGACGGTCTTTCCTTGGAAATGCCCCCCCCCCACCCGATCAGGGAAGTGTCCATGGCCACAATGGCTCTGAGCGGAGGGGATTGAAATGGGCAACTCCAAAGTTCTACGTCTGGCCTCATCCAGCAAAGGAGGCCCTGTTTGCAGGAGTTGGTTATTCAAATCTGGTACCAGAGGGAATGATAGTTTGGGGACCATTGACAAAGAAGGAGCCATTGCAGGATCCGCATATGTAGCTTTGCTAGAGGCACTATTGGAATTGAAGCTGCCATAGAGCCTAGGGCCTGAAGAACTTCCCTTTCTGAAACTCCTGTTTGAGAGAGTATCACTCAGAGCTGGAACCTCAATCGTTGTGGTCTGTGAATTGGGAGTGATACTAGACAGGACTGGGTATTGAGCACTGCTCCAATGAATTTTATTTGTTGTGTAGGAGTAAAGTTTGATTTCTCCCAATGTGTCGTTATTCCCAACAATTTTGCCAGGGAGAGAGGGAGGGAGAGAGTATAATGCAGTGCTGTTACCAGAAGATGCTCGGTGGGGGCAGTGAGGAGCAAGTCATCCAGCTATGGAAACACCTGGAATCCTTGTAGTCTCAAGTAAGCTGTGACCACTGCCATGCATTTCATGAACACTCTGGGGGCTGTAGGGAGATTGAATGGCAGGGCACGAAATTGATAATGACTGGCCCCTAGCCAGAAGCAAAGCAGACTCCTGGAGCATTTGTCTATCTTGATGTGGTAATACGCATCCCGGAGATCTATCGAGCACATCCAATTGCCTTCTCTTAAAAAGGGGAGAATGGACTGAACTGTGGCCATCCAGAATTTGGTTTGGGTGACGGACTTGTTTAAGCTCCTGAGATCAAAAATGGATCTCCAGTCCCCTTTCTTTTTTGGCACCAAAAAGAATCTAGTGTAAAATCTGGATCTGCGTTGGTCTGGTAGGACTAGTTGGATGACACCTTTTTGAGACAGATTTATTATCTCTGGGTGGAAAGTTGGGAAGTTTTATTGGAAGGTTTGGTTGACAAGAAAGGGGAATAGTGTAACCTCTGGTGATGATACTCTGCACCCAATGATAGGTGGTAATAGATTGCCAGGCAGCTTGGTGCAGAAAGAAATGACCCCCCGACTGCTTCCAGAGGTAAGCAATAGGGCTGCTCCTCAGGAGAGCTGGTAAGGCTGTCCAAAGAAGGAATCCATGGAACCTTGGTTATGAGAAACCCCTCTGCCTCTATAGGGGCATCTTCTGGAATTGTTGCCCTCTTTGCCCCTGGGGGTATCATCATCATGTGCAGCACGGAAAGGACCCTGAGAGTTTTTGTGCCACATTTTCCCACTCCTCTGATTCCTGGAGAAGGAACGTTGAGGATTGGAAAACCATAGGCCTATGGCAGACAGGGTCTTTCTGTCTTGCTTGCACCTGGCTAGCGTGTCCTTCACTTAGGAGCCAAAAAGGGATGAAGCTTCGATGGGAGCATTCAAAAAGGAAGATTTAAAGGGGTCAGTGAGTTCACAAATCCGCATCCAGTCATGATGCTCATGACAATGCCTGAACCCGCTGCTCTAGCTGCCTCTTCAGTTGCATGTGAAAGCAGCTTCATTGACGAGTTAGATATAGATTCCAGGGTTGTGAGCTGTGAGGCCACTTTGTCCCTGACCTCATCAGACAACTGTCCTGCAAGCGTCCCAGAGAGTTTGGAGATAAAGTCCCTCTGGAGCCTCGTAAAATGTGCCATATAGTTCAGGGACTGAATAGCAAAGGTCCCTGATGCAAAAACTTGCTTCCCAAGCCTGTTCACCACCCGGAACTCCCTGTTGGGCGGATGGACAGCGGGGCTTTCCTCAGCCAAGTTTTATTTTGTGGCTACCGCCACCACCATAGCATTGACTGGTAACCCTTTAGACCAATGCGGGTTCTCCTCGGGAGGGGAAAGAATTTTGTCTGGTTTCCGAGGGATCGCCTCAGTGGAATTGGGGTTCTTCCAAGAGCTCTGCACGACAAGCTGGAAGAGCTCATTGGCAGGCGGGGTCACCCAAGGGGTAGAAGACTGGGTGTGGAAAGCCTGCAGGAATACGGACTCCTCAGATGAAGGGTTGGATGGCTTCCAGTCACCTCTCTGTTTTAGCATTTCTAGGATGTCACCAAAGGAGATATCATCAGGATGTGACCGAGGGGACCCTTCACCATCATCATAATCCATGTCTTCAGTTAAGAACTCCTCGGGTGAGTCCATGTGCTTCCTCTTGCACGTCCTGTTTTGAAGGGGCTCCTCAGTGAGGATCTCTGAGGAGGTCTCGGCAGAGCAGGTACCTTGAACAGGGGTGTCCTGCGGCTTCTCTACCCGGTGTCCCGGAGGGGGTGGGGTCTGTGGCAGCTGTAGCTCAGGGGCAGAAAACTGGGGTTCCAACATCAAAGGAGTGCTTCCACAAGAGAGAGCCCTCTTGAAGAGGGATGGGAGCCCAGAACCGAGTAAAACAACCTCAGGACTGGAGTCACACTCCGAACCTGCCCACACGGATGGAGCCTCAAGCAGGATTGGTGCAGACACCACTAGGAATCGAGGAGAAAGACTGCTCTGTGCCCCAGGCCAAAGTGCCCATCCCCCCAGTCCCCAAATTGAGGAAGGACCGGTTCTGCAGGAACTGAAGACCAAAGGGGCAAACTCGGAGCTGGAGTGAGGTGTACTATAGGCACCAAGGTGATGGGTTCCAAGAAGGATGTCCAAGCAGAAGGCTTCGGAACTGAAGTGAGTGTAAGATGGAGTCAATGGATAAACCAACCAAAGTCCTGCAGGTGGATGGGTCTTAGAAAGTGTGGGTATCCCCCTGGCTAACAACAACTGGTCCACAAGACACACCATGTCATGTTCCGACAGGTCCTGGTGGATCTAGTGGATACTCCAGATGGAGAGTCAGGATGTTCACTGAACAGGATATACACCTGGCCCAGAGACCAATCTATGGATGGGGAGTATTGGGTCTGTGGTGCAAGATCTGCAGGCACCGAAGTCTCTAGTTTCAAGACTTGGAGTAAAGGGGTCAAATCCAGTGTAATACAATGCTTGGTGCCGAAGTGGCACTCAGAGCCGAAACTGTCAGTTCCAAAATCGTAACGAACAAAGGAGTCGAAGGTGTGCCCAGAGCCGAAGTAGCCACAGGTATCGAAGTTGAAATAGGCATAGTGAGGTCTATAATTGGTGCCGGAGGCAAGACTGGTGCAGAAACTGGTGCCGGTATCGAATGTTTCGAGATGCTCGAAGCCGAGGAAGATGGAGCCGTAGAGGCAGATTTATGCTGAGAAGACAACTTTGGAACCTTTGATTTTAGAGACTTGCCATGATCATCCGATGGTGAGGAGGGAATAGAGCGGGACCTCTTTTTGTCTTTAGTAGGAGGGGTTGAGACCTACATCGAAGAAATGGCCTCTGAAAAGGGAGACTTAAGTAACCCTTTCAGTATCAGTTTATTTTTGCACTCATTAAGAGTGCATTGACAAACTCTGACAAATGTCACACAGAGGCTGCAACGAAAGGTGGGTCACTCCCAAATAGTATAGACAATCATCGTGAGAATCACTATTGGGTAACTACATGAAGCACAATGCTTAAAACCTGAAGTACTCTTCTTATCCGACATCTTGATAGAGAGACACCACAGGCCAAAAGTATAATCTAGTTAGAACAAAAGTCAAACACCATTCAAAGAAGTCCAAGTACAAATACAGTAATATGTAAGAGAGAAAACAGAAACACCTTACTAAACACCAAAGCTAACAGGTTAGACAGGAAAGAAATACCAGTTATGGTATTGAAGGAATACCACAAGGGTAATGGAGGAAAGGCCGTACCAACAATGGTACTTGAAAGTTTACCAATGGTGACAATGGGTAAAGTAGAGAGGAAAAAAAAAACAAGGTCAGACAGAAGAAAACACACTAGAAATAATATTCACTCAATAAAAAATGAAGATATCAGAAATTTTTCACACAAATGTCAAATAAAGTTCCACTTAGCTGAGCTGAAATGTGGCTTTACAGCTACGTGGCAAAAGAGATCTGAGGTAACCGGGAAAAGGACATTCTGGGTAGAGACTTAGCTTGAGAGTTTTTTGGCTGGCACAAGCTTGGTAAAAAGCCGACTCTGTTCCGAGGGCTCGGAACTGAATCCATCAGTGATGAATGGAAAGAAGATTAACATCAGATAACATTATTATGATTTGTTTTCTTTTCTGTTAATGTATGTGTGTTTACATCTTAGGTGATAATTTAATAACGGTGTTTTTTTTTTCTTTAAAGACCATTAACTTTAACTAGGTCTCATTTTGCCCTTTCTTCTAGGGTATGTTATGAAAAGTTTGTGAATGAATTTTCAGGACTCCTCAAAATGTGTGCAGTCTCATCTTCTTCTAATTTTTAAGGTTGATTTGCTATTCCGTTTCAGACTGATGAACCTGGTTTTCTTCAAACATACTTGTTTCTGGCACAATTACTGAGGAGGCAAGCCTCAACCCATATGGTGCTAATGTCAGTGCTGGAGCTTCTGTCAGCATTAACTTTGATCTTTAGTGTACAAGCTGAAGTCTCTGTTACTGACAATGTCCATGCTGTCAGTGCTGTTGGTGTCTGACAACGGTCCCAATATTGCTGGTGTTGAATAAGCTCTCCATTCCTGGTGTTAGGAGCCAACCTTTTGGCTTCATGCTCAATGCCAGTGCCAACCCTAGTGGTGCTGACTTTCTGGAAAATGGTGCCAGTACTCTTGCACTGAGCACTGTGACCACACTGTTACTACATAGACTAATTCAAATGCCCCCAGGCCAGTACCTGTCCTGGGCCAACATTAGCACTTACTCAAGTTGCAAACATTCCTTTGTTTGAGCCACTTACTGTTCTGCTTCTTTTGGTAAGGCAGTGGATCTGAAAGCCTTGTAGAAAATCTCGTAGACAGCTTCTAGACATAATCTTGCTTCTTTTTCCTCTCTAAAAGCCTTGTAGAAAGTCTCTTAGACAGCTTCTAGACATAACCTTGCTTCTTTTTCCTCTCTAGAACCGTTAGTTTCTGAGGAGGAAGCATGTTGATTTACCTATAGAGTGTCCCAGCCCAGATGATGATGACTGTGACAATAAGGGCAGAGGCGTCTCTTCCTGAATGACTTCCAAATTCTGGGAAATAGTATAGAGGATGAGGCAGAGAGAGAGTGGACCACTGATCCAGCATGTTCTGTCCAAAAATTTATGCAAGCAGCACTTTAGACCCCTCAGCCAGCTTCTAGCGTGTTTCTGTACATAGATAAAATGGATGGTAATCATTTTGATCACTGCTGCAGCAGATTTAGCTATGTGGGTTATATCCTGCCAAGCTTGACATAACATTCCAAGTGCCCAAACTGTCAGGTAGGTAGAGCTGAGCTGACTAAAAGACAAATTTGGGCATCAAGCCCTTCAGAACGTTACATATGCCAAACAGCATGTTCCTCTAAGGCTTTACAGGATTGACAGTAGGCTTGTGCTGTTCCTTTGCTGGGAAGAAACATTCCATTTAATAATTTTGCTTTTTAAAATAACTTTTCTGAAGAGGAAAGTGTCAATAAAATTACTGACATGAGAATGTACTGTACTTTTAAATTGGAGTACTTTTTTCCTGTCAGTTTAAATGTTGTTTAAAGTAATTGATTTGCTTTTCTGTGGAGAAATTGAGTATTTTACTTTGTGGGTCTGGAAAAGTGTTTTAGGGGGATTTTTTAATGTGTTTGTCAATGAAAAATTACTTTTAGGTTCATAGGTTAGTACTAAGCTAACTGCCCTTGCGAGCCATTTAAGCCTAGCCAATTATCCCTTGTGAAACTCAAACCATGCACCTTGTGTTTGTAAGGCAAACACCTTAACCATTAGGCCACCCTCTCAACCCCAAGTTTTAAAGACTTTTTGTTTTAGCAAAATTTGCTGCTTGTTTTACCTGGGAAGACACCACCATTTTCAACTTGTCCATGGATGAATTTGTTGGTCTTACAGTCAGACCTCCTTCTAACCACCAAAAGAAAAATTTAAGCCTTTGCCTTCACAGCAGGCTAGCAATTTGCCATAGCTGCAAGTGATTGACTCTGCTATGGCCATTAGTTGTACTTCAGACCACTCATCTTTTAACCGGGATCCCTCTGGTTTAGTACCTACAGCTACTGTGTACCAGTATTGGCCAAAACCTTTACAGCTGTTGGGTTCCCCTCAGCAGGCAAGGGAGAGTCACTCTTGCCAATCCTGGAACAGGGAAGGCTTCCCTGTTTTGTCAGAATGTTGTGCCCATCCCTTGGGGAAGTAGCTGCTTTGACTAATGACACATTAGATGTTTTTCATGTTTCACTGTTGTAGTCATTACATTAGGGTTATCTGTCTGCAGGTAGCCCTCAGCCGGCATGATTATCAAAGTCTTGGGTCCTGTGTCGGATGCTGTCTCTTTTTCCATGACATCAGGTAGTCAGGGGTATAAAGCATGCAGCCGACGCCATTACATCAGTCTTTCTTGCCACGCGGTGCCCGAAGCAGAAGCAGTTCGCAAGTGCCAGTCGGCTGACTCCTGAAATTTTCATTTTCAAGTTTCAGAACCAAAGTCTTCATAAAAGCTAAGTACCCCATTGGGGATCCTTTTTCTTGCTCTAAACTGATATCAGTAAAAGTTAACAATTGTATTACTTGTGGAAAGCAAATACCTCATAAAGATTTTTATTTGTAATGCATCCCTCGTTGTCGGTTTAGTGCCTTATTCAATCCTCGAACTATTCGTCGTCCGTTCATTTTTGCATGAAACTTTTTTGGTACTCTGTTTAATTATCCAGAAATGGCTTTGGTAAGCCATCTAACTACCGACATTCCAAAAAAATGTAAAGATAAAGACAGAGACAGACCGCATAGGTCCAAAGCTGCTGACGATGCTTCCGTTAAGCTAGTCGCCAGTTTGCCGGTACTCAGTGAGGCACTTTTACAGCCCCTGATACCCGCTACTTCAGATTCGCAGACCTCTACCGAGACCCATTCGGAGTCCGGTATGCCGCGAGATGCTTCTTCAACTATGGAACCTGCGGACGTCTCTACCTTGGATGGGTCCAGAGCCGCTGTGCAGGCACCGGCTTCTAAGGGTGTATTCAGGCCTACTGACTTGCATTTCAAACCAACGCCATCTTCTTCTTCAAGGCCTAAAACTTGACCCACGCCTAGAAAACCGATGTCCAAACCACTTGGTCAGGCCCATATGCTTAAAAAAAATGATAAGAATGGCTGGAGACCTTATTACTCTAATTAGGGGAAGCCAGCCTTCTCCCTCTAAGAGACCTAGAGCTGATTTTCCTTCTGATTCTTCTGATCAAAATTCTGAAATTTCTGTTTCTTCTGATGACCAGGATTTGCCCTTATCTACCTATGAGGATTCTAATGCAGAGGACTCCATTCCCTCTGCTTCCCCTCCAGAAGAGTTTTCTTTTGGTGTAACTTTGCACACTCTTAGGGAGCATTTCCGCTGGGAAAGCCAGGATTACTCTGACTCCAAAATGAGGCTTAGGGAATTCTTACTCCTACCTCAACACAGGCCTTTAGCTAAACTTCCTGTACTGGACATTGTAGATGATGCCTTCTTGAAATCTAGCCTGGCTCCAGATACTTTACCTCCGGCTCCCAGGAAACCTGACTGGTATTACAGAGTACCTGACTCTCACAAGTTCCTCTTTAAGAATTCTACTGCGGACCCAGAGACCATTGCACAGGAACCCAAAGGCATTAAGGCTACTACTGCCAAAAACCCTACCCCCTCTGATGGAGATTCCAGGGCCCTGGACAGATTGGGTAAGAAGGTATACACTTCTGCTACTTTGGCCATTAGGGCCTTAAACTGCCAGTTACATATGTTAAAGTATCAGCAGCATATTATTGGACTACTTAAACAGAAAATGATGTTGATTCCGGACTGTGCTGAAAATAAAGAATTACAGGATTTAATGCATTCTGCTGAACAAGTTGGTAAACATGCTTTGCACTGTAGTTTTGACTTTTTAGCAACATCTTGCAGGGCTGCTGTTACTGGGTCTGTTCTTAGAAGGCATGCTTGGCTTAAGGATCAAAATTTGCCAGATCATGTTAAAGCTAAATTACTGGATGCTCCCTTAAACCAAGACCACCTGTTTGGCAACAAAGCAGAAAAAGTACTTAAAAAGATGGAGGAAAAAGCTAAATCTATGCAAACTGTTAAAGATTTCCTGCAAGTACAGCCTCCCAGAATTAGTAGGCATTGCCCTTCGAAGAATTGGTCCTTTCCTGTCTTGTCCAGGCCTTCTCAGTACAAACCCAGGAACAGCAGACCACCTAGGCTACAGTCTCAAGGTACTCACAGGCCTAAGCAGTGGGGGCTCCCACTTCCAAAGCTGGAAGTAGTAAGACACCCCCTTATGGTAAACTGTCACAATGACTTAACCTTAAACCTTCCAAGACCTGCTCAACTGCCTGCTCCCTTATGGGGGAAAGATCACCCTGCATGCAAAAAAACTGGGAACTCATTACCCAAGACAAATGGGTTTTAAATATAGTTTCTCAAGAATACAGATTCCACTTCCACACCTTACCAACCCCAAACGGTTGGCCAGACTTACCCCCAAATCAGTAGGCAGAGGCTCAACAGCAGGTTCTCTCTCTTCTAAATATCAGGGCCATTCAACCTGTCCCAGCATAGGAATGGGGACAAGGTTTTTACTCAAGACTTTTCCTGGTACCCAGAAAAGACCACTCCTGGCATCCTATCCTGGACCTCTCTATTCTAAACACCTTTTTGGTAATCCCAAAATTCAAAATACTAACTCTTCATCAGCTGCTTCCCATGGTAGGCAAAAATGCCTGGTTGGTAGCACTGGACTTAAAGGAAGCTTACCTGCACATTCCAATAAGGGACTCTTGCAAAAAATGCCTACGCTTCCGAGCAGGCTACACGCACTATCAGTTCTCTGCACTGCCCTTTGGCTTATCTACTGTGCCCAGGGTATTCACAAAGTGCCTAGCTCCAGTCATTGCATTCTGCAGGCAAAGAAATATTCAAATGTACTCATACCTGGACGATTGTCTAATTCAGGCAGAAAGCCAGGACATACTATTAAATCATCTGGCATTTGTAAAGAAACTGCTAACCTCACTAGGGTACACCACGAACGAAAAAGAAATCTCAGCTAGTACTCTGCCAACAAGTTGTATTCCTGGGAGCAAGCTTGAACACAACTTCCCAGGTGGCCTACCTCACGCCAGAGAAACAAGTTTATTTAACAGCCTACTTCAAACTACTGGCCACAAAGACCCAGCTATCTGCAAGGAAAATACTGCAAGCCCTGGGGTTCATGGCCTCTTGCATCCTACTAATTTCATATGCAAGACCGCATATGAGGAAACTACAATGGTATCCAAAAAGCCTATGGTGGCAACATTTTCAGGACTTGGAATCAATGATTCCTGTCATTTCTTGTATAAAGACAAAGTTACTTTGGTGGGGCAGAGGCCTGCTACCACAACAAGGGACTGCCATTCACTCTACCCCCTGCCGCCCAAGCCCTAACAACAGACGCATCAGACTGTGCATGGGGGGCTCACTTGGCAGGGCAGTGCATTCAGGGCAAATGGAACCCGAGTCAAATGCACCTGCATATCAGTCAAAAAGAAATGTTAGCTGTACAGAATTCTCTGACAGCCTTCAAGGAGCACATTCTTGCAGGACAATTATTGGTAAAGACAGACAACACCACTGTTATGTGGTACATAAACAAGCAGGGGGGAACCCATTCGTACCCTCTATTCAGACTAGCCATGGCTCAGTGGAATACAGCCTTGAGCTACCAAGTGCAACTACAAGCCCAATTCCTGCTGGGCAAGCTAAATTCACTGGCAAATGACCTAAGCAGAAATCTCATGGACCCACACGAGTGGAAAGTGGAACTAACGATAATCAACATTTTGAGAAACAGATGGGGGAACCCAGAGATGGACCTGTTTGCCTCCCCTCAGAACTATCAATTGGACAAGTTCTGCACAAGGACTCCCCACAGACAAGCTTGGAAAGCGGATGCCCTGTCCTTCACCTGGGAAAAGCCTCTCCTCTCGAAAGTTCTGCTAAAGATTAAGCAGGACAAACCAAGGACAATACTCAATGCACCAGACTGGCCACACCAACACTGGTGTACCCCCTCTTGCGCAGTATGTCACTTCTGGAACCATGCCACCTGTCTCAGACCCCTTCCCTGCTGTCCCAGCAGGAAGGTCAGATTCTGCATCCCCAGCTTCAAACCCTGAACCTTGCAGCCTGGCTAATTACCTGATCTCTCCAGTACCATCCCTCAGTAAGCAAGAGCTGGATGTCATTCTGGAGGCAAGGAGGCCTAGTACTAGAAAATCCTATGCTGAAAAGTGGAAAAGATACTGTTCTTGGAGCCAGACTCTGGGGATAGGCACAACAGTGCCCAGCTTACCGCATATTCTTCAATACTCAACAGAGATGCTCCACAAGGGCCTTTCCTTCTCGTCTATTAAAATTCATGCCTCAGCCATTTCAGCACATTATAATACTGAGCCACCCCTCTTCTCTCACCCCCTACTGAAGCAATTCCTCAGAGGGCCCAAAAACTTAAGACCAATCAGGAGAGCCCCTACCCTAGCCTGGGACTTTAATTTTGTATTGGAAAAGCTCAATCTACCTCCTATTGAGCCAGCTGCAACTGCAGAGCTGAAATTCCTTTCTTGGAAAACAGGCTTCCTTCTAACCATCACTTCAGCAAGAAGAGTGTCTGAATTACAGGCCCTCGTGGCAGTGGAGCCCTTCATCATCTTCCATGCAGACAGGGTGTCCCTCAGGACCAATCCTGCCTTTATAACCAAGGTGTGGTATCCAGTGTAGCCCTTAATCAGTCCATTTGCCAACCTTCTTTTCTAATCCACAGAACAAAGGAGAACGAATGCTGCACTATTTGGACACGCACAGACAACTTAGATTTTATTTGGACAGGACTAAGCCTCTCAGGAAAAATGAACAGCTGCTAGTTGCCTTTGCTGCAGGGGCAGAGGGGAAGGCCATTTCAAAGCAAAACATTTCTAAGTGGACAGGCCATTGAATTCATTTCTGCTGTAAGCACCATGGAAAACCTACCCCACAGGGGATAAGATCACATTCCACCAGGGCTGCATCTACTTTGACAGCCCTTCTCAGAGGTGTCCCTACCAGGGACAGTCTAGAAGCTGCTCTGGACATACCTTCACCAAGCATTACCACTTGCCTATGTTTTCTAAATCCAGAGCTGGTTTTGCCACTGCAGTCTTGCAGGTCTTAATAGCTGGTCGTAATGCTCTCTAACTGCCTCCTCCCTTCCTTAGCTTTGGGAATCTACCCAAATGTAATGACTGCAATAGTGAAACATAAAGAACATAGTACAGTTGTGTACACATCATAAATGTAGATGTTCGAGTGTATTCACTGTTGCAATCCTGATTACCCTCCCTCCAGCCCCCTGACTTCTATTGGCTATACCTTTCTTCTTGTTTACTGTATTCAAGCTTTCTGGTGTATTTGCTTTTTGTTGGACGTGTAACCTTGTATATAATTGCTTCCCATTATGGAGGCACCTGACATCTGGGACAAGAAAAACTGATGTAATGGCATCGGCTGCATGCTTTATACCCCTGACTACCTGACGTCATGGAAGAAGAGACCGCATCCGACGGAGGACCCAAGACTTTGATAATCAGGCTGGCTGAGGGCTACCTGCAGGCAGATAACCCAAATGTAACGACTGCAACAGTGAATACACTTGAACATCTGCATTTATGGTAAGTGTACACAACTGTACTTTTTCTGTTCCTTTTTGACAGGAAAAATGAAACCAAACATGTATCTACTCCCCCTTAAATTTCATTAAACAGGAGTAGTTTACTAGGTCTGCCTCAGGGTTTAATTCAGGCTATTGATCCTTCTTGTAATGTAGTTTCTGGTAAAAGAAAGAGGGATGCCTCCTTTCCTGAACAGATTCAAGATTCTGAATCTGGACAGGAGGGTGAGGGGCCAGGTATAGGGTTTTCTCAGATTTCTGATTCAGACTTCGAGGAGAGCTCAGTTTCTGACTCTCCCTCCGTCTCTTGGTTGGGGCAGTCTCTTTCTTTGAGACTATTTCTAGAATGTCCCAGTGTTTTCAGTGGCAGAACAATGACAGAAGGAATGTACAGAACCTGAACCTATATTCCTCCATTTCTGTCAACTTTGAAGATTGTGTGTGTGTGTGTGTGTGTGTGTGTGTGTGTGTGTGTGTGTGTGTGTGTGTGTGTGTGTGTGTGTGTGTGTGTGTGTGTGTGTCTGTGTGTTACTGCCTGCATTATTCCTGATAGTCAGCCAGCTGCCCATAAAAATGCTGTTCGGATATATAATGTTCCTCAGTCTTCTAAGTTTTTGTATGCTCTTCCCAAACGTAATCCAGCAGCTACAGCTTTAGTTAATCCTTCTGCAAAACACTTGGTTAATTCCACTACTACTATTTCTGATAAGGATGGGAAGATTACTGATAAGTATGGTAAAAAAGTATGCTTCCACAACTTTAATTTTCAGAATTTTAGATTGTCAGAACCATATGTTAAGGTTTTTCCTGACTAATTCTTAACGTGTGAGGAATGTTTTGTCTGCAGTTTCTTCTTGTGAGGAAAAATCTGCTTTAAATAATTTAATCTATATTGTTCAAGTCACTATTCTTTGTATACAGTGTATGTATGACTCTGTTGATACTTCTTCGAGGGCTATGGCCACTTGTACTATTTTGAGGAAGTTTTGCATGCTTCATTCTCAGATTCTCCCATAGGATGTTTTAAAAATGAGTTTTTAAATTCTCGTCGGTAGAGATTTTAGTTTGGACTCTCTGAAGAGGTGATCATAAATTGAGATAAAAGGGATAAGCTGATAAAGGGAATTTGTAAGATTTTTCAACCCTCTTTTCCCTAATTTTCCAAGGGATTCTCTAACTCTTCATCCAGTTTTGGTAAGAGACAGAATAAGCAGTCTCAACAAAATGCGGGTAAATGAATGTTTAAGAAGAAATGGCAAGGGTGTTCTAAGAAGAATTCTGGAAACTCCCAAAACCAAGGACAGTCCAGTATATCAAAATGACTAAGGTACTTTGTTCCTCTCTCCCATCCTGGAACCTCGTTTGTCTTCCAGAAAGTCTGAATCTCCACTTTTCTCTTTGGCAGTAAATTGTTTCAGGCAAACAGGTTTGAAGATTATTCATCAAGGTTACAGATGACAATGGGAGGAAATTCCTCCTTTCCAGGTGGTAATTCCTCATCCTCCAGACCAGCCTTTTTGTTTTCCACCTATCCCTCATCACATGCTTTCCTGAGTGATAGAACCAGTTCCCCCTTCCCAGGTGGGAAAGGGGGTTTATTCAAGGATGCTTTAATGCCAAAGAAAGAAAATGCTTGAAGGCCAGTTCTGGATCTTTCTTTTCTAATTCTGTCTGTGGTAGTGCCCAAATTCAAAATGTCACTTCACAATGTGTTACCACTTGTTCCTCATTCAAGTTTCCTGGTAACAGCAAATTTAATGCTAATTATGACATTTGTATTTGTCCAGACTTCAGGCGTTGCTTAAGGTTTTGTGTCTGTGTAGACTACCTAATGCACTAAGTGTTCACAAAGTACTTAGCTACAGTTATAGCTCATTGCAGGCTACAGGGTAACTGCATTTTTTCATATTTTGATGACTTGTTTATCTTTGTAGAATCTTTTTCAAAGTGTCAAGAATCTCTCTCAGCCTTGGGTGAAAGATCTCTTACAGAAGCTTGGATTCCAGGAGAACATTTAAAAATCTTTCTGGACTCCTCACATGATTGTGCTTCTGGGATGTCAACTAGTCACCTCAGTTCAAAGAGCTTTTCTTACACATGAAATAATAGAGCTATGTCTAGATCTGTTTCTTGCATTTTCCAATCAGACTTTGGTCAATGTGAGGGGGAATACCTCAGCATTTTTGGTCTCATGACATCTGTTATTCTCATGATACCCCGGCAAAACCCCACATGACAGAGATACATTGTTATCTGAAATCTCTCTGGTCTCAGCACCAGTATCCCTTTGTCTTTTCAGATCCCAGTGCTAGGGTGTGTCAGAAGATAAATGACTTGGTGGAGACAACAGATATCCCTAAATCCAGGCCTCCCCCATCTCCCTGCATGTTCCAACATAGTTAGTCACCAAAGACACCTTGGACTTTGTTTGGGGAACAACTTCAGGAGAGATAAAAGTATAAAGTGTGTTGGACACCAAGGACAAATGCAAACACATAAATATGAAAGAGATGCTTTCCCTGATCAAGGCACTCGACTCTCTGAATCATCTTTAGTTCACGTGAAATCTTCATGTTATTACAGACAATATCTCAGTCATGTGGTAGTTCAACAAGCAAGGGAGAACCTGGTCATACCCCCAATGCGGACTAGCCATGTTAGCTTGTGATATAGATTCACAGCACAGTCTCACTCTGTAGTCATCCTACATTCTGTTAGAGCAAAATTGTGTGCCAGACATGCTGATCAGGACAGGGGCAGACTCTCCCAAATGGAAACCAGATCAGGGGGCTTCCAAGATTCGATTTGTCTGTGGGAAATTCCTCAAGTAGACCCTTTGTTTTCTCTATGAACAGTCAGCTGGCAAGATTCTTCTGTAGGACTGTATTGTTTGGACATGAATGTTCATGTATGCTTTTCCATTCTTCCCACTAGTATTCAGGACACGTCTGAAGATTCATAAGTAATCCCCCAAGATCATTATGGTGACTCCCTTCTCAGCCAGGCAGCCATGGTTCTCTTTTTTGTAAATGGTCAGGGGCAGTTAACACAAGCTTCCTCTCAGACTGGATTTACTTGCACAAGAACAGGGGTGTTTCACTGGGAGGATATATGTATGTCTTCCAAATGTGCAACAAAGTCTGGAAGATTTAGGATCTTTACTTGGAAGTGTTTAGATAGGTATTTTTATACCCCAAAAGACTCCCAGTGAAATTTTCTCAGATAGGTAGCAAATGTTGAAGGTGTGATGGGAAAGAAAAAGGTAACTGGGAACAAATTTTTTGGAAGTGTAGTGAGTTGGCATAATTTAAAGATTCCCTCCAGATTACTGTATCATAAATACTGGGTGAGCAAATTTGTTTAACTAAGGAAATTACTCTTTGAGCTTTGATACCAAATGGAATAATCTAGAAATAGCAAGGCCAAGCTAATTCTGGTGGCTGCCAAAAAAGCATTTAATAGAAAATGGAATTCCATGTCTAAACCAACTGTACTAGAAGTAGTGAATATAGTAACAGAGATAAAACAACTGAAAATGGGATCTTTAGAAAAGGGAAGGAGCAAACTACATAGGAAAATGGGAATTGTGGGAACAGTATGTACAGAGTAATGTTCTGGAGGGAAAATTAGGTCTAAAAAAAGGCAGGATTTGAATGAGCTGTGTAATGATTGACTGACAATAACTGGATAGACTATAAGTGATTTATAATGTTTGCAACTAAAAATATGTCAATATGCTTTTTTCATTTATGTAAGTGCATGATATTGTCTATGTCATAAGTGATAATTTAATAAAGCTGTTTCTTGTTTAAAAAAAAGAACAGGGGTATTTGATATATCTTGACATTAATCAACTTCAATTGACTGCCTGGATGATAGGGTCTTAATTCCTTTTAGGCACCTGTTTACTGTAATGGAGGCAAGAAAGCTTGCTACTAGAAAATCATATATTAGCAAATGGAAAATGTTTTCTACTTGGTGAAAATGACATAACCAGCACCCATTCAGGGCTAATGACAAAATATTTTTGAAAATTTATTTATTTATTTTTTTGCATTAGAGGCCTCCAAGAAAATGTGTGGTCCTCCTTGGGATCTTAATTTTTTGTGTTAGAGAAGCTAACATTTGCTCCATTTGAACCAGCTAACCTCACTAACCTGAGATTCCTAACATGGAAAACAATTTTACTGATTATTCTGAACTCGGCAAGAAGGGTGTCTGAGTTGCAAGCTTTTATGTTGAGTCAAATCTGTCTCATTTTCCACAGGGACAGGGTATCTTTGAGAACTAATCCTTCTTTTATGCTTGAAGTAGTATCTAATTTACTTTAAGCCAAATTATCCATGCTGAACCCAAAAACGAGGGAGAAAGAATACTCCATACCTTGGATGTCCACAGACAACACCAGTACTATCCTGACAGAACTAAATTTTTCGGATCTTTGGATCAATTAATTTCTTCTGAAGGTAAGGAGAAGGGACAACCTGTGTCAAAACAGACTATTTCCAAATGGCTGACTAAGGCTATTACTTTTTGTTATACCCACCACAACAAAATTATTCTAGGCAGGGTCAAGGCCTACTCTACAGGGCCTTGGCTTCATCTGTGGCTGTTTGGAAAGGGTTGGATTACACAGGTATTCCAGATGCTGCAAGGTGTAAGTCTAGAATAGGCTTTGCAAGGACCATTTTCCAGGGGTTCCTGGACTCTTCACCTTCCACCCCCTAAATGTAGTAAGCTAGAGTTATATACCCATAGCTAAGGCTACTGCAGCAGTGATCAAAGTGATGAACTTAGTACAGTTGTGTATGCAAATGTACCATAATAGTAGATGTTTGAATGATCACTGCTGAAGTATCTGCTCCTTCCCTCCTCCACCTTGTTTACTGGTGTATTGTTTACATCAAGGCATGTTTTCAGCTTGAGTGGCCTAAAACATTTCATCTCAAATGAAATTGGTAACATGCAGTCCACCCTTTTACACCTGTCAGATTGAGACTGGTTGTGCTCTTTTGATCTCCAATATATCTACCTGAAAATAAAGACCACCCAAGAGTCTAGGAGAGCATGTACTCTCTGCCATTGCAGTTGGTCTTTACCTGTTCAGGGTTCTTTTATTTGGTTGCAGCTCTGCCCCAGTCATGTCCAGCAAGTGTATGTCAGTTGTTGCTGTGAACCACAGATTCCAAAGAATGAAGACCTTTCTTTACGTGGCCAACTGGCTGTTTGCTGCATTCTCCTTGAGCAGGTGACCTATGCCTGGCAGTTCCTGATCACACTATTTCAGTATATCAGACTGCAGTCATAGTCATATCAGCAGTTTATGTTGGTAGACTGCAGTCCAGCCAGAGCAGTATGCTAGGCTTGCTTACCCACAGCCAGGATCCTTGCTTTTCAAAGACACACTTACTGTGTTGTTCATTCACAAATGTGTACTAGTTCCTGTTTATGTCGGGGCCTTGGAACCAAAGGAAGTGACCATTCTAAAGCTGCCTTTCAGAAGATTTTACATGAGAATACTTTATTGGACTTTAAAGTACAGTAGTCTCCAGTTTCAGATGCCATGACTTTTCACATAAGAATTTTCAAAGTTTGAGAAACTCTTCCTGAGCGGTTGCACAATGAGTCTGACTCTTGGCAACCTCTTTCTAGTCCATACCGTTGTAGTGGCTGTCACCATGCATGGCTGTATCTTGAGGTGGGTGGGGCATTGGCAAAGGCATATACTGTTCAAGGCATTTGGTTACAAACGGAGGCCATTTTAAATACTGGTGTACTGGAGATGAGGGCAGTCCTTCTCATTTGTCAAGAGGCCGTGAAGGTATGGGACTGGACTATGTTGACCAGCCACTTTGTAAACCACATTTCTGGGGAAGACATCTGTCTAACAGAGAGACTCAGTCATTGCCTTTTTATTCTACACAGGTGTTTTCTCAGCCTTTAGGAGTTATGGCAGCTGTTCCATCATTGTGGAAAGGTTTGTTATGATCTTTTTACCTCTCCAACCAACAGCAAAGCAGGAACATTTTTTTCCAATTCCCCCTGTTTGGGAATGTCCTTAGGATGTTGTTATCCAGACATAGTTTTGTGAGTCCTGTAGAGTTTTTCTCCATTTCCTAATTCTAAATGCATTATGAAAGCCAAGAAGTATGAATTAACCCCATTTTGGCTTTGATAGTTCTGGTTCCTATTGCAGAGACCTTATCTGTTAGAGAAGCATCTCTACCTTTTGCCTTTTAGGATCCATGCAAACCCTATGTAGATTTCCACTTCCTACACATAGCTGCTTAGTTTCTCTAGTTCCTTTAATGGCTGGAAACCCTGCCTTATCCCTCTGTGGTATTCTTGTTTTTTTACTTTTGCATAAAAGTCCAGTACTACAAAAACTTAGAAAATCAAGTGGACTTATTTTTACATTAGGAATTCATTGCATGGCCTAGATCATTTTACTGCTATCAGTTTTATTTATTTATTTTATTTTATTTTATTTTACATCTGTTGACCGGGCGAATCCGACTGGATAAATGTCAATTTTTAGCGGAGGCCCGGGGAGAAAAGCTCCAGAGTTTGTAAATATGCAAAAGGCAAGTATACATATACAAAGTCATTTCACAGATATGGAGACCAAGTACAGAACGTAAGATTTTAAAGGTACATAGAGAAAGAAAAAAATATATATTAGCTGTAAATTGTAGTAGCAGGATGGATTAGTTGTATGTGCAGTCATTTCTGCTTGAATTAATGAGTGCATGTCTAATTTGCCCATAAATATGTGCAAATTAGTAGTATTGTGTTTGAGTATGATGGTGTAAGAAAGAGGTGGGGTGTACAGTGAGTAGTAGAGAGCTTTCAGGAGTATAGTAGAACTCTTGGTAGTTGAGGTTTGTGTATTGAGAATACTAGTACATGCAGTAAGTTAGAATTCAGCAGTAGAATGAGAAAGACCTGAGGGAGAAGTGGGTGTATAAGGTCAGCTGGGGGAAGGCATGAGCATTGTCTATTGATAGGTAGGTGTTCCTTTAGTATATGTTTAAACTTAGTGATAGAATTTGCTGAGGTAATATCAGGGGGCAGTGAGTTCCAGATTTTTCCTATGTAGTTTAGAAATAGGGAGTCTCCTGCTGAGTTGGTGGTTCTGATGACCTTGATTAAGGTCCTGTCATTAGAACATAGTTGCCTTGGGTTTTCCTGTATTTTAAGTAAATTTGATAGGGGTAGGTATTTTGTCTGGTTATAGTAGGACTTTTTTAGCGAAAAGTAGTTGGTGGAAGGTAATGAGATTTCGAAGTTCAAGCCACTTTAGTTGGTTTAGTGAGTGGCAATGATATAAATGGTAGGGAACACTTATGGCAAATCTGGCAATTTAAAAGTCACCAAAAGTCTTCTTGTTTGGTACAAAGGCAGTTTTATTATTTTAAAATTGGTGGTAGCTTTCACAAAAACAGCTTCATCAGACCATGTAACATTAATCATTGAAACAGGAAGTTAATATATACAAAAGCGCCAAATTAAATTAAATAACAAAATCTATAAAGGTTATATTTAACCTTGGATCTCTTTGACAATTTCAATAGTAATGGGCAGCACCCATTAATGCCCGTGGTATATCTGCTCTAAATCTGATGATCCAATTGATTTCTATATTTTGACTGACCCTGTGTTTAAATACCCCCATGGAACAGGTAGTTACACTATTAAGGTAACTGGACATTTATATAATGCCCTTGCGAAACATGTGAGAGACTTGGGTTCTAGTCATGAATTCAGGTTCACAGAAACAAAGCAACACACTCTTATTGAAGTCAAGAAGATCCAAGGTTAAATATAAGAAGCCTTTATAGATTTTGTTATTTAACATTACAGCATAATTTTTTTTTTTTATATATATTAACTTCCTGTTCTTTTTTGACTTGGTGGACCTCTATTTGCCTTTTTTGAAAGCATTTGAATTGACTGAGGACCCTCCATTGTTTTGCTCTACGGACACGTTTGTTTTATTATTTGTAAATCTGGCAATTTGATTGTAACCTGTTTCTAGTTTTGTAATTTCAGTTTTGGATAGGTTGGTGAAGACAGGTCAGCATACAGAAGTGTGGCTAGTAGCAGAGTTTGAGCCACAGTAATTTTAGTCTATTGATTTAAGCATGTTTTATTTTTGTACAGGCTGCCTCATTTTCTGTGTATGTTTTTGATGGTTTGATTTATGTGCAGGTAAAACTTCAGTTTGTTGTCAGTTGTAACACCCAGTAGTTTTGTGTGGGAGTCTGGGGAGATAATGGTACCATCATTAGATACAATTTTGAGAGAATCTGTGTCTAAGTTGGATTTATTAGGTTTGAAAATTAGTAGTTTGGTCTTTTTCGGGTTCAGTAGCAGGTTTTTACTGAGAAACCAAGCTTCTGTGGTTTTGAAGACTTGTTGGGTAGTGGAAAGGAGTGTGATGGGGTTGGTGGCTGAGCAGATTAATGTAGAGTCATCAGCATATTGTATGACAGTTGCATCTTGGGTGATCTTGTTGAGATCAT
Source organism: Protopterus annectens (assembly GCF_019279795.1). Classification (NCBI taxonomy): domain Eukaryota; kingdom Metazoa; phylum Chordata; order Ceratodontiformes; family Protopteridae; genus Protopterus; species Protopterus annectens. The sequence goes on along the minus strand of NC_056740.1, from coordinate 383,277,684 downwards.
TAATGAATATGGAAAATAATAGAGGGCCTAATATTGATCCTTGTGGGACTCCAGTTGTAATAATGAGCAGTGTGGATAGTTTGTTATCCCACCTGACTGCTTGCTGTCTGCCTATTAGGTAGTTTTGAAACCAGGCTAGTGAGTCAGTTGCTAGTCCAAGGTCAGTGAGGTAGTCAAGAATTTTGAGATGGTTGACCATGTCAAAAGCTTTTGATAGGTCTAAAAATATGGCTGATGTTAGTTTGCCTAGATTCCGGTTCTGGTTGATTAAGTTGGTGAAGGAGAGAATGGCAGTTGTACTATGGGTTGGTCTAAACCAATGTTTGATAGGAGTGAGAAGTTTGTTTTTTTCAATAGGTATTGCATAAGATGCTGGTGAATATATTTTTCTAATATTTTAGCAAGTGGGGATAATATGGCAATGGGGCGATAGTTGGTAAGGTCTGTACAGGTCCCACCCTTTGTGTAGTGGGGTGACATATGCTATTTTCGAGATTGTTGGGATTTTGCTTTCTGTTATTGATCTGTTCAGGAGAATTGATATTGGATAGGCTATCTCATTAGCAGCTATTTAAAGGTATTCAGCTGGAATGTTGTCAGCAGCTAGGCTAGTTGGTTTGAGTTTACCTAATAGTGTTTATATATAATCTGTAGGAATAGGTTTGAATTGGAAGGTGGTATTGATATTGGTAATAGGCTTGGGGTTGCTAGTAGTAGATGTTGTGGGTTGTTGATGAACTAATTTTGAAATGGTTTCTATAAAAAATCTATTAAAGGCTTCTGGAATGTCAGTGCTATCTTTTACAGTGGCTGGGGTGGAGTAATGTATTTAGTCTTGCCCAGAGTTTTTGGGGGTTATGTTGGTGTCTATTTTGCAAATTGAGAAAATAGTTCCTTTTGTCTAGTAGAATTAGTTTTTTTGTTTCGTTCCTAAGTTTTTGGAATTCTTGTTTGGTTGCTATGGTTTTGACGGCTCTCTGCTGATGCCAGGCTCTATTTCTTTGGTTTATCATGGTTCCAGTAGTGCTTGTGATCCAGGGGGCTATTTTAATTTTTTGTTTGCGTATACGATGAGGGGCATGGGTGTTTAAGATCTTTAGGAAGGTGATGTTAAATAGCTCCACTGCTTTGTCTAGTAGGAAGGTCTTTAGAAGACTCCAATGTTGGTATTGTAGTTCAAGTTTGAATTTTATGTCAAAGCCTCTTTTGTTTCTAATGGTGGGAATTGGTGATTTGGAGTTGGTGTCGGATTTGAGTTTTAGTAGGAAGGTGGGCTGGTGGTCACTTGAGGTTGTCTGGTAGGACACTTGTTTGATAGAATGTATTGGCATTGTTTACTAGGGTCCAGTCTAGGAGGCTTTCCTTGCTTTTATTATTACCTAGCCTTGTAGTGGAGTTAATGATTTGGAAGAAATTCTATAGATTTATAAAGTTGGAGGGATTTGAACTGGTGCATGTATGCCAGTCTATATTAAAGTCACCTAGGATGATGGTTTCTTGGGGTAGGTTTTCATTTGTCCAATGTAAAAGGGCTTTTAGGGTGGGGATATTATTACCTGGTAGTATGTACCCTATTATAATATTCATAGATTTCTTGTTAGTTAGTTCAAGTTTAGCTAGTAGTAGTTCTACGGTTGTTAGGGGGAGTATAGGAGGGTCAATAGTGGTAACCTGTAAGTTGTTTTTATAAAGTAATGCTACACCACCCCCTTTTTTGCAAAGTCTATCATTACATATTACATTATACCCTGGGGGAAGGAATTCACTATCTGGAGTGGTAGGTTTTAACCAGGTTTCGGTTAGGGATAGTAGATTTGGGGAATAGGTGTCTATTAGAGTATGTAGTAGATGTACTTTATTATTAATACTATGTATTTTTAAGTTCAGAAAACATAGGCTATTCTTTGGTCTGGAGGGCAAGGTTGAGTTATTGGATGGGGGTGGGGAGGAGGGGGAGTGTATGTCAGGGTTTGGGCCTGGATTAGGGTGTATGTCACCTGCTAATCTTAGTTGGTGACTGATATAGTGAAGGAGTTTTGATAGCTTAGCAAGAATGTGTATGTATTTATGTGTGGCAAGTGATTTTGTGGTTCTTTTGATAAGTGTTGTGGGTGCTAATGGGATTGTGCTGTGATGGTAAGTCCATGAGGGTATGTGTTGGCTATAGTGTTTGGTGTGGGTGGAGTAGGTGGATGTATGTTTTGATGGGATGGTAATGGTGGTAGGAAGAGTGTTGTGATAAGAGGTGAGGTGATATGTTATAGCTAGTAGTGCAAGGGTGATGGTGTTGAGTTGTTGTAATGGTATGTGTGTAGGAATTAATGGGAGGAGTGTGCTGATTAGTGGGAGGTATGTCTAGTAAATGAGGATTGATAAGTGGTGTTTGACTTGTTTGTGATTGGTTTTGGGGTTAGTGGAAAGAGTGTATAGGTATAAATTTAGGCATAGTGGGGTCGGGTGGGAATTGGGAGCAGGGTAGGGGAGTGGAGCGGGGCAAGCCCAGCCTAAGGAGGTAGGAGTTTAAGAAACAATCAGGCAAGGGTTGTAGTCACTATGGGAACATTACTGATTGTTTTGAGTTGCAGGACCATTTCTTACACTTTTAGTTTGTTAGACTTGTTATACAAATCTGCCTTTTAGAGTGTTTATTTAGGTCTGCTTGGGGTATCAATGGCTAGGTGAAAATAAAAAGCTGTAACCGTTGTTTTCAGGCATTTTCCCAGAAAGATATCTGGCTAAAGGGTATGGTCGGTGGGAGCTTATAATTAACAATGATAGACTGCTATCTAGGGAGTAACAACTCCTTAAGTCAGGTAAAATCACCCCGAGTAGATGAGCAATAAAGCGGCCTGGAAATACTGCCTGTCCGGGTGTGTGTGCAGCCAGAAAGTGTTAAAAAAGGTAGAATATATAGGCAATCACCTACACTATAAATCATGAGGGGTGCAAGTCCTTTAGTCAGCAGGGCGGGAGACGCTGATTTCCAGAACACGTAGGTGTCCAAGACGCTGGGTAGGAGCAGACAAGTAATGGGCTGCCATGTTTTGCATGAGGGTGTCTAGGCTGTAAAAGAGGGAAAAGAAGTAAGTACACACTACAGGTAGGGTGATTTAGAAAGACGTAGGAAGACTTGAGAAGAGCTGGATGTGAGCAGTGTCTGTGAGGTGGAAGAGTAAGCTGGGAGAGTAGAGGAAATAGGGGAGTAGAACTGTAAAACACAGATAAATATCACCACCAAGCAGTATGCTAGCAGTATGAAAACTTACAACTAGTATGGGGAAAATAATGAGAGGATAAGGAGGAAGAGGGAAAGATTCAGAGCAGATGAACAAGGCTAGCTCTTATGCAAACTTTAGATTACATAACAATTACTAACATCACAGGATAGCCAGAATACAGCGTATCACTTCTCATGTATATTTCATGCACCTGAGTAGCTCCGTAGTCTATTTAGCTTAAATTTCTGATTCAGGACTTGGCCATTCTTCTGTAGTACACTTTACTGCTATTTCTAATATCTGGAAAGGCTGTAAATCTATATGTTTAGCCTCCTTGAAAATGTGCAAGACCGTTCTGAAGGATACCTTTCTTCTAAGACCCGGGATGCTGTTCCTTAGGTTCATAGGTTCATACTAGGCTATCTGCCCTGGGGCATTTATAAGCCTAGCCCGATTGTGTTTGGCTTACGCCACCCCTTGATTTGAGTATACTGTGCCCTTTTTAAAGTTTAGTTTACTGTGCCTCTGTCTAATAGTGACCTGTTTGGGACTTGCATTTTGTACTGGCAAAACTTACTCTCCCCCAGTTTGAACAGGGCCGTGTGGCATAGTTATTATTTTGGTCTTTTAAGACTCTCTTTTTATGGCGATTTTGTTAGACATGTAAACTTCTGAGCTGCCACTTCCCCTCTTCTAGCTTATTACTTGGTGCTCCATAAAGATCATCTCCATTTACTCAAGCCCTTCATTCATACCTAAGATAGTCACTGAATCAGACTTCCCTAATTATTCAGTAGAGTAGAATATTTATTGCATTGCATTCTATGAATGTCCTTAGTTTAGATTTTGTCACTCTCCCTTCACTGATGTGCTTTCATCATTGTTGACCTGTCATACTGTCTTTGGCTTGGTGATGTCTGTATTGCTTGCTGTTAATTGTATGTGTCATATTACTTGTTCCTATGGTTCACATGGGGCACCATCCTGTATAGGGTTTCTGTATGCAATTCAGTAATGGGAAATTCTTTAGCCTGACTCTTTCTGTATCCCTGTGACTGCTTCAATTTTGATCTCTTATTGCAGTCTATCAACAGTCTGTGTGTTAGTGCCTGGCTCAGTTATTTGGCTCTATAGGCAGGTGTCAGCATGGCATATTTGTAGTGGATGACAGTCCAGTGGAAGTTAACACAAAATAAAAATGTTACAGATTGGTAAAGGTCAATAGAGTATTCAAAACAAATATAAACTTAAAAAATAAATACAAAATCAACCAACACAGCTGGAGAGCAAAATAAAACAATTTATTCAATAAAAGTAAGCACCTTCACAGTAAACTGCTGCTTCATCAGACTTTAAATTGTTAAATAAAGCAACCATATTTTAAACAAAAACCCACCAATGACAAGCAAACTATAACATCACATGATGGCTTTATTCATAAAAACAAACCCCTAAGCATCATTAAGATCAGTGAAACAAATTCCTACTCTTTAAGTATAGGTTTGATTGAAACACATCCATTCAAATCTGGAAACTTATCTGCATTTAAGGTGACAATCCACCTTAGTTCAGCACATTCTGTTAGGTTCACAAGATCTCCAAATCTGAGACTTTCACGTAACACTTGTAAAACTGCAAACTTAAACTTGTGGTTATGGCCATACTCAGCCACACGTTTAGCTAATGCATTATTCTGCCTACTTTTTTAATATCACCCACATGTTCCAGAATCCTGTTTTAGGCTGCGGTTAGTTTTACCCATATTGTAACAGTCACAGATCAAACAGCACAATAAACCACATTATTACTATTACAATCTGCATAACACTTCGGCTCTAACTTCCTGTTAATGAATTTCAAATGTAAATTAGTAGTATTAAGAACAGTGCCGACAGGAAAAAGTACCTAGTCTGTCAAAGTTAATCTGAGGTCTAATGCAACTGTTCTTATAACACAGCTGACATTTCAAAGAAAGATTATTACTAAAAGAGAATTTAGGTACTGGGCTAAGTATATCTGCTATATCATCATCCATTAAGAGAAGTAACCAATGTTTCCTTATGACATTGCATAGCTTGCCAACATTACTCGAAAATGTAAAAGGCATCCGGGCTACTCATGTGTTATTATTAAATCGTGCTGAACCAACTTCATATCTAGAAAAATAGGGACATGCAGTAGAACTTCTCATGGCACAAACCTCATCCAGAGTTTTCTATACTTCGGATTTAGAATAGCCCCTACTGACAAAATAACCAGCTGCTTGATGTAGCGCAAGACATGCATCTGCATCTTTGTCATGAAAACGCATAATCCTCAAAGACTGCCCTTTCAACACATTCTTAGATATATGCCAAGGATGCATGCTAAATTTATGTAACAAGTTGCTACATTTGCATATTTGTTTATAAATAGCCATACTAAAATTGTTCAACTCATCCGTCCTAATACATACATCCAGAAAATTTATTGCTGACTTAGAAAACTGAAAAGAAAACTGAAAAGAAAATTTAAGAAAAGTTGTGGTTGAATGTAAATAATCAACAAACTGATTTAATAAGTCTACTGTGCCTATCCAGGTAATAAAAAGATTATCAACAAAATGTTTGTAATAGCAAAGCCTGGTTACAAAAGGGTTATTGTTGTGCACATACTCATGTTCCCAGTATGCTAAAACAATATTGGCATATGAATTGGCACAAACCGTCCCCATGGCAACTCCAAGCTTCTGCAGAAAAAAACTTATGAAAAATAAAAATATTATATTCAAAAATCAATTCAAGTAAAGCACAAATCAAATAAATCTTACTGTTCGACACATGTCCGGTCATGGTCAAAAAACTCCTTATATATTCAACACCAAGATCATTTGGTATGACAGTAAAGAGCGAAGTTTTATCTAGAGTCACCAAAAGCAAATCATGTCTGTCTGTGAACACACTATACAAAGAATATAAGTAATTCAAAAATGACTTTGTATCTTTCAACACACTGAACACAGTATCTAAAATTGGACGCAACATTTTCTCCACATAAATTGAAAGAGGTTCAGTTACCCAACCCCTACTTCATACAGTCGGACGCATCGGCAGATTTTCACTGTCCTTATGTGTCTTCGGTAGACCATAGAGAAGGGGTACCAAGGGATGTTAAACACAAAAAACTCATTTAAATCCTGATTAATGACACCAGTCATGAGAAGATCATATAGTAGAAATTCCACTTTCTTACCACCTTCAACTTGAAACTTGTAGATCAATTTACAAGTCTCATCATCTGACAACATCTCTCCCATTTTAATTAAATACTGATCTTTATCCATTATAACAACACCACCACCTTTTACCAGTGGGTTTTATCTCAATAAAAGAACAGCTCTGAAGATTCTTAAGTGCAGAGTATTCACCAGGTTTAAGATTATGAAACACAATTTCACAAAAGCATCAACTGCAGGATGTACCTCAGGCATAAAAACACTGGGTTTCTTTAACATATTAAAACCAGTACATACATTGTCCGAAAACAATGTTCGCAAAGTAACATTACATGCAAAAGATTTTAAATCAATAGTGGCATCAGTCAGGTTAGCCTCACATGCTAGTATGAAGGACATACCTTTATTTAATAAGCTGACCTCGTCCACAGACAAAACATATGAGGAAATGTAAAAAATAAGTTACCACATTTCTCTTTGGTGTGTTCCTGTTCCGAGTTGTTGACCTCAATCGTTCTTTCTTCAGTGATTTGCTCCTTGACCTCCCTTTCTGAAAATCCTGCTGAATGGGAAGTGGCTCCTTGAGAGAGACAGCAGGAGTGTCAAAACTAGGTGTGGAGACTTTCCTTTGTGTTGAAGAGGAAAGGGTATCAACAGCTGCTGCAGTTGCAGCGATGGTAGTTTGTGTCAAGACAATTCACTGTCTCTGAACTGCAAGAACTTCTGTGGTACTTACACTTCCTGTATCTGAAGAGGGCATGTCAACATTCATAGAAACTTCAAGTCTATCAAGCCTAGAGGCAGCATCTCCTGGCCAGGAAAAGATGTTACCTTTACTAAAGTCCATCAAGTCTCTCTCAAGTTTTTTACATTGGCCATTTGTAGTCTGCCTTCATATATAGACACATTGTCGTACATCGTATCTAAACTGGCTCTGCAAGACTCAGATTAAAAGTTCTGTAAACAAACAGCTGCATGTGTGATCATTCAGAGGACTTTGCAAGTGAGAGCTGTTAAGCATTGCTTTATGGGTTTATGCATACATACATACATATGGTGAAGTGACATTTATGCACTTATGAGTAAAAATAATATACTTACATATCCATGTCTTGGAATGCATACAGATGACACTTGTACCGTGTTGTGGCATTTGCTATTTGTCTTGTGTTTGTTGGTTTACTTCTTCAATCACACTTATTAGCTATAGAGGTAGCAGATTATCAGGTTCTCATGCCACATGACAGTGGACATATGTATACTGAAAGAAATGCTAGACTATTCCTGTGGTGTCTTGATCATGACAACCTCAAATACAGCTGCATCAGAGGTTGACAGTGCATAGATAGACATGCATAGAACTGAGGAGGGAATCAATAGAACATACAGAGAGCACCATAATGACATTGAAGCGGCATGCACATTATGCAGGAGAGAAATCCTTTATGGCACCAAATCTACCTATATACATGTTTGTGATAACTTGTCCCCAAGATGAAATTCTCTTAATGAGTTACACTTCTTATACAAGATGAAATTCTCTAATAAGATACACTTCTGATACAACAGCTTCCTAGAAGGACCACTCTTCTTAAATCTCTCTCTCTCTCTTTCGGCTGTCCCGGTTAGGGGTCACCACAGTGGATCACCTTGCCCACTCATGATTGGCAGTGGAGTTTTTACAGTGTCGAGTTGCCAGCCCGGCACCCAACCTTCCACAGAAGGCACACATGCCTAGGGCCAGTTTTAGAGTGTCCAGTCCACTTGCAGCATGTCTTTGGGGATGTGGGAGGAAACCAGAGCACCCGGAGGAAACCCACACGACCACAGGGAGGACATGCAGACTCCGCACAGAAGACACCTCAGCTGAAGATCGAACTGGAGAGCCTCTTGCTGTAAAGCGACAACGCTAATCGCTGCACCAGGACCACTCTTCTTAAATGATGCACGAAAAACAAGCTGATGCCCTTTGTCTAGACTAATGCAAATTCGTCAACATTCAGTGCTTTTGCTGCACTTATGTTGTGTTTTTTTTTTTCACAGTGTATGTGAAATATGGGATGCACCATTTGAGTGAATGAGAGTGTATATTTTTCCAGAGATAAGTATGTCATCTCTGTATCTTGCGTAAAACTGTTGTAGGTCTTTCTGTCACTGCTTATGGTTTACCACATGACTGCTCACTAGCTACCTGACAGAATTAAAACTTCTGTTTGTCTAGGTTTAAAAACTAGTTTTTATCTGAACCAATTTTTATCTTAAGTAGCTTGAAAAAAAACTGTGAAAGTGACTGAAATTTCAGGCACTAACAAAAATCTGTAAAGTATGAGTTAGAAACATTTTTTGTGGGGAAAGGTGAAGCTCCCAGTACCTGCCATGTAGGGTATGTGCAGTCTTTACCCCTGCTTATTAAATAATTAAGCATATGCTCGATACACCACATTAGTATGGGGAAATATCTCCTTGTATTGACCCTTCTTAATGAAACATCAAAAAATCTGATTTAAAAACAGGAGTCTCATAAATTTGTTCCCATCGCATATCCTTATCATTGAAAGGTATGCATAAAAACAAATAACTGTAGATAAAAGATTACTTAAAAACTTAATTAAAACTTTTTTTCAGAAAGTTGTTGTTAGTTAATACATTGATGTCAGGGTACTGTACTATATTATACACTTAACAGATCAAATGGTGTCAACTACATTTTGGTATTACCCCTGTAAACAAACTAAAATAAATTAAATTCTAATACTCTGATATGGGTAATGTTATCATTAAATATCATTTGGATATCATAATAATTTGATATCGGTATCAGGTCATTCACCAGCATACTTTTCCTACTCTGATGGTGATGTCTGAAACATTGATGACTTCATGAAGCAGTATACAGGATGTATGCTAAAATTCAGCCATTTATTCAGAATTAAAACTTCTGTTAGGTCTAAGTTTAAAAAAACATTTTTTATCCTGTTAGTATTCAACACAAGAGCCTAGTCTGTAACAGGTAAGACAACCTTTTCATCCTTGTTGTAAATTATATAAATTTCAGTGCCTTCTTTGTCACAATCAACTTATACTGCTGTGATAGATTTTACTGTTGCCTTATTATATATAGTGAAATCATTGTCTTTAACTTACTGACTGTATTGCTTGTGAGCATGTTGCTGTAATTAACACTTTTGTTCTACTTGCACTGCTGTGCTTTGTTGGTATTGCACTGTTCTCTTGTTTTGATGACTAATGTTAAACTTAAGTAATATTGCACTATTGTGTCCTGTTACTTTGGTACTGTTGGTGACTACTGGCACTCTAGGATAATACTGCATTGTTGCTTTTTACTAAATATATAAAAAGAGCATAGACTTATCTTAGGTATGATTGCACCTTTTGATGTCGCATTTCTGCTTGTCAGTGATTTGGCGTTTAAAGCTAATGTGCTACAGTACTGACTAAAGAGTGCAGGATTGCATATGTGATGTACTTTTCTTTGCTGTACTGATACCACATTAAAAACATTTACTTTACAGTTACTGCACTTAAAAGTACTCATGAAGATGATCTGTTGCTATTACACTTACTGTACCCGGATCTGTTGAGTTAGACCATTCATTGCTTTTACTATTTAGGTAGAGACCTCAATAGCCTACTGGATAAAGCTTTTTGATTTAAATTTGCCATGTATTACTTATTATCTTATAGACCCTACATATTTATGTCAATTTTAGGTTTTGTTTCACTTGTGAATACTGCAGTCATGACAGTTCGTTTGCTAGTATTATTTACCAATTATTCCATATTATCACATTTTGCCTGTCCAGTTAAGTATCCACCTCTGTCTTAAACCAGAAGTCGGGTATTAACCCGTCCTGTTTTGTTATACCCCTTCATCTGCACTGGTCAATATGGAATCTCCGACATCTTTTGTTCCTTCTGTAGGTAGTGTGATAGCACTAGGTATTTTGAGGCAGTGAAGTAACTGCCTAATGCTTACCAAGAACTCCTTATGTCTGCCTCGTAGTGATTCAGTATATGAGAGGTATATTTGCTTAATTTTGAATTTACCTTGTCATCTCAGAACTTATTTGGTAAGCACAGCACGCATATACACATAGCACATTGCATTTCCACTAAACCAAGTTACTCTGTGGTTGTTAAGAATAAATTAACTAAGCTTCTAGGGATGGAGACTAAGAAAATCCAGACATTAATTCACACTGCAGCACATACTTGTAAGCATAAGCTAGGATCCATGATGCAACAAGGACTCTTAGATATATGTCTTCATCCTGGCAAATGTGATTATGAACTGGTAGTGGTCCACTTGGTGGTGAATGACCTTAAGCGCTTCACCCAGAGGGGCATGCAGAAAGATATGATTGAGCTTTCTATGCATATGTCAGGAAAGACCCTGCTCTTAATTTAATATTTTGTCATCGCCCATAATAATACTAAGACTGAAAGACAATATAAATGGCATTAATAATTAGTTATGTAGCCATAAGTCTCAACTGCCTAGATTTTTTTCAGAATGTCCAAATTTTTGCCTCACATTTTTGACCTGTTCCTCAAAACATTTGTGCTTTTCAGGCATCTGTGAAGATTGAAGTCATTAAATTATGACAGACATTTCAGTTTCAGACTCCATGATCTTCAGAAAATTTGTACTAACACTAAACCTTTTATTCTAGCAACTTTCTAAGTTTATAAGAGCAATATTTAAAATTTGTCCCTATTTTTGGGTCTTTGCCCTCCCAATATGTTTTGGTTTTGTCCAGATCTCTTTTGCTGAGAGGTATGTATGTACCTGATGTCATTCGTGGGGATTCTAATTTGTGTCTATTTGGGAAGAGATGGCAGATGAGCCTTCCTGCTTTGTCAGGGATACTTTGCACCTCTCTTACCAAGGCGTTCACATTTTGGCTAAAGCTTTTGCTGCCCCTATTTTACTTTTTTTTCTGAGTCCATTTGTCAGACATTTCAACCTAGCAACATAGTAAATTCTGATTTGGAATACATTAATGTGGCTCTGCTCAGTGCCAGCAGACTTAACAAAAAAATGCCTGAAATTGAGGCTGTCCTGCAACTTGAAGACATTCATATATGTGTACTTACTGAGGCATGGTTTTGAAATAATGAAGGCACTTCCTCTGTTCCTGGTTATAGTGCCTATAATGTCTTCACACCTACTGGTGATTGTTGGTGAATAGCAGTATTTGTCAAGGGTATCATCACCTCACAACATATCTTACCTGCACACCTCTTTGGAACTCCTGGATGTCGAAATCACAATAACCAAGACTAATTACTACTTTGTAGGAAGCTCTAGAATACCCTGTGTCCCATTCTGAGAATGATTGTTGTCTTAGCAGCTTAGTTTTACAGAGACATGGTTTTAAAGGAATGAAAGCACTTTCTCTATTCCTGAGTATAGTATCTATCACATCTTCAGACCTACTGGCAATTGTGTGTGATTAACAGTATTTTTCAACGATATAATCATCTCACAGTAAATTCCTTGGGACACCCCATTTGATCTTCTTAGTAGATAATTATAGAATATCCTGTGTTCGTCCCCTTCTTAGCATGATAGCTGTCTTATCAACTAATCTGAAATCCATGTTAAACCCAACACCTTTCTACAGGGATACTTCAATTTACCCATCAGTAAACTGGCTCACCTACACTACTAGTGTTTCACATGCCCAATACTTCCTTGACTTTATAGTCACTAAGTCTCTTTTACATATAGTTAACCATCATACTAAGTGTCCCAGGATCCTTGATCTAGTCCTCACAAATATATCCACTTCTTGCACATCTAAATGTCAGGGCTAGCCACTCAGTGGTGATACAAAAATTGACTGTAGGTGATTTGGCCACATTGACTAATGTCACCAAAAATTGTCATATGTATTTGGCAGTGGTAAGTGGATTGACGACTCTGTCTACTGTGACCTACACCAAGGACCCATACTAATGGTGGGAGAGATCTGTGCCTCTGTTAGCTTGTGTATGGCTGCCACAAAATGCAGCATACCTAGAGCAATAAACTACTGGCTGGCAGGTGTCCAGTTGCCCAGCTTGGAATAATTTTGTTGAGGGAAAGCTGGACATAAAACCAGTCAACCTGCCAAACACTATTTAAGGATTGCAAAACTTATTGTAGGCTCACTGGCGAGACACAGCTTGGGGTAAGGAGGAGACGGGACATCCTGTGTATCCAGGAAGCAAGGTGAAAGGGCAGTGCAACAAAGTGACTTGACTTGAGATCCAAAGTATACTACCCAGGATAGAGTACAGAATGGGGTGGTAATTGTGGCAATGGAGCATCTTCTTTAGACATTGAGGGATGTCATCAGAATTAATGATTGAGTTATGGTAATCAGACGCCAGTGGAAATATAGGGCAGTTTTCATAATCTCAGCCTATGTCCCACAGCAGGGTTGTGATAACAGGGAAAAGAGCACATTCGGGCAACAGTTGCAAGACTGACTAGGTAAATCAGGACAACGTGAGTTAGTGTTAATTATGGGGGACCTGGATGCTCATATCAGGACAGAAGGAATAGGATGTGAGGACTGCCCAGGCCCACATGGGTGGAGCAACATGAAAAAAGAAGATGCATTTCTAGACATCTGGCAGATGGTGTGAAGGTGGCCAACACATGGTTCAGCAAGAAGAATTTAGGAGAAAACAAGGTTGTCCAGCAAAGAAACTGATTGAGTGAGATAGGAATGTTGACCTGCATAACTGTTGAAGAAGGTAGCATGCCATTGATGGATACAGTTGATGTGACACCCAAACCCCATGTAGAAAATGGGGAAAAGAAGATTGATAATGATTGCATATCTCCATATGCGTCATTCTCCGGTTAATCTTTTCCTTTAAAACTCTTCTCCTGTAAATACTTCTGTATTTAAGAACTTTTCAAAAGGAGACCTTCAGTTACTTGATGACCTAAATAAATTCCGTCTGCAGTAATCCCCTTCTGATGAATCCGTTTGCTTAAAGCTGCTGCCTATGTCTTTGACTTCTTTTTCTACTCTCACTTCAGTAGTTGTATTGATAAGGCAGTCTCTATCCGCACCAAATATGATTAGAAAATTAAAAACAAATCTGTGTGCTGTTAGTAACCATAAAAATAAACTATGTATAAAGTGAAATAAATTGCTTAAGTGTGCTCTGTAGGTATCAAACCAGTAATGAGCTTAAGGGACTCTTTCTCAAAGCAGAGTATGATCTTAAAATATCCACTAAAACCAAAAATAAGTACAAATCTTTCTTTAATTATGTCAGGAAGTTAATAACCAACACTCAGCAGTGTTTGCAGCTAGTCCCCAGTAATACTACACACACTGACCCAAAGGAAATGGCTAATATCCTAGCTGACAAATTTAGTTCACAGTTTACTCCATTTGTTAGAGCTATTCCACAATCCTGGCCATCCCTTTAATTACTGTGGAGTACATTCTGTAAGCCATAACAAAAGCTAGGCATATCTCCTCCTTGTGACCTGATAATTTAATAGATTGTTGGATTGTTTGTGCCAAATATTGCATATCTGAACCCTTACGTAACCTCTTTAAACGCCTTCACTAGTTAATATGTCCATGATATGGTGCATCAACAAACAAGGGGGGATCACGATTGTATACACTTTGCTGGGAGGCCAAGCAAGTCTGGCAGTAGGCAATGTCTTCCTTTCACTCTCTGGTAGCAGCTGTACTAGCAGACAAGTTGAGCAGGTCTGTCTTATTACCTTATGAGTGGTCACACCAGTAAACAGTGGCAACAGAGATTTTCATGCACTGGGGCCAACTTTGTTGCGACTTCTTTACTTACTACCTGAACAACAAGTCCAATAGTTACTTTGCCCTCATCCCTCCATAGTGGCAGTCACCGAGAGATACATTTGTCTACACTTGGCCCCTAGGTCTCCGCTGTGCATTTCCACCAATACCTCTCTTGACAAAATTCATACAGAAAGCCAAGAGAAGCAAGACCAATGTGATACTCATTGACCTTATTCTGCCCTTGAAGTTTGTTTCCCCTTTCTTTGAACTTATTTGCTACACCCTACTTGGGTGCTCTATTCCATTCCAGATCTTCTGAGTCACCCATCCAGGATACCTGTACTGGAACTACAAGTCCTAAAGTTAACCACATGGTTTTTCCAATTTTAATGATAGCATCTCCATGTCAGGCTGTTTTCTTCAGTAGTTCACATACTTTCTTCTTAAAAGCAATTGACCAAAAAGACTTACAAGTTAATAGAGAAGATGTAATATTTAGGTATTTTCAAAAGGGAGTTGACCCCTTTTCTGCCCCCCTTCCATCAGTATTGGAGTTTATTTCAGAACTTTTCCACTGAGGTTGTAGTTTTTGTACCATCAAAGATCAGATGGCTACCATTTCAAATTTTCACGTAGACCATAAAGACACTTTCCTTGCTTCCCTTAGAATATCTAAAGCTTTCCTTAAAGGAGCCTTTTTGCTGAGGCCTCCAATTTGGGACTCTGTTCCCCATGGGATATCGCAGTTTTACTTCGGTCATTGATTCAGAAGCCTTATGAACCAGCAGCACCAGCTGACCATAAGTACCTTTCTTAGAAAACTATTTTTCAATTGCTATTACATCTGCTAAATGAATTTCTGAATAACAAATGCTCTCATGCAACCCACCCTTTCTTATTTTCCACAGAGATAGATTGTCACTGAGAACATATTTTACCTTTCTCCCAAAGGTCTCATGAATCAAATTTGAATCAGTTCATTGATTTGACATTCTTTTTTTCCCCAATTACTCTAACAAAGGAGAACATATACTTCCTACCTTAGATGTTCACATACAAGTCAGATTCTACTTACACCGTAACAAAGATATTAGAAAATCAGATCAACTATCTGTCTCTGTTTTCAAAGCAAAAATTGGGAAATCATGTTAAAAGTTACAATTTCTAAGTTGCCATTAAACTGCATTTCTTTTGTATATAAAACTTGCGTTTTGTCTCTACACTTAAAACCAAAAGGTCATTCCACTAAAGCAATTACTGTCTCTACAGCATTCATGATTTGTGCAACAGCAACTTGGTCAATGGTTCATACATTTATATCTCATTACAACTTGGATGTGCAGTGTAGAGCTTGCACATCCTTTGGCTCTACCATTCTCAGGAATGTCCTTCCTTGATACCACCCTGGTACTTTTAGGCAGCTTGGGAATCTATCTCAAATGTTGAATCGGATGAAAGTAGACAACATCAGATACCAAAGATGTGTAGTTATCATAATGATAGATCTGTGTTGTCTCATTTTATCTGGTTCAACATCCCTTCCACATCCCTTCCTCCTTCCCCCTTATAAGTTGCCATCTGCAAACTTCTGGTGTTCAGACATGCCTCAACCAAGACCCTGTCTGCTTTAGGTCACATCACCAAGCTTTGGCAGACTTAATAAGTTGTTGTTTTACTCCATAGGAGTTTTATTCTTATCGAGATATTTTTCTCTATGGTTAGAAATGGTCAGCAGCCTCTATCTGAGGTAATTTAGGCAGAAGGGGAGGATTGTGTGTAAAGGAGTCAAAGTCTTGGATCCAAAGCTCTGGAAGAAGGTGCCAAGGTCGGATCTGATTGACTCTAAAAACCCAAATGCTGAATCGGGCAAAAATGAGACAACATGGCTATATCGTTATGGTAAGTTTATAACCTTTCATTTCTGTCTTCTATGGAAATAGCTGGGGCAGTTATCACACTCATACAAGATTAGGGGTGTTTGATACACTCAGATCCTAATTAACTTCAGTTGACTTACCTGAATAATAGGATCTTAATTTCCTTTAGGCACCCATTTACTAAGGACATGCAGCAGTTACTAATGCAGGCATGAATGCCTGCTGCTAGAAAATCATATATTAGCAAAAGAAAAAGTTTTTGTAGTTGGTACCAACAGTATAACCAGCACCCATTCAGGGCTAGTTGCTTTTACAATATTTGTGTGAGTTACTATCCTATGGCCTTTCCTACTTCTCCATCAAGGTTCATTTATCAGCCAGTTCAGCATGTCTGCCCACGGATCTTCCTCTTTCAGTATGCTGTCATGTTAAAATGTTTGCCTCAAAGAAAACTGGTTGCTCATCCTTGGGAATCTTAATTTTGTGTTAGAAAAGCTAGCACTTGCCCCATTTAAACCAGCTAACCTGGCTGAGTTGAAGTTCTTAATGTTTTGCTAATTGCATTGACCTCTGCAAGGGTATCTGAGTTGCTTGGTCTTATGGTGAGTCAGTTTCCCATGGGGACATGATTTTTTTGAGAATTAATCCTTCTTTAATGCCTAAAGTTGTATCTGAGTTAATTTAAGCCAAGCTACTATCTTCCTGTTTTCTTTCCTGAACCTTAAAATGACAGAGATAGGATAGTCCATACCTTGGATGTCCACAGACAACTTGGGCATTGTCTTGACAAAAGTAAATCTTTCAGATCTTCAGATCAGTTCCTTTCTTGTGAAAATGAGAAGAAATGGCAACCTGTGCCAAAGCAGACTGTTTCTAAATGGTTGTCTACTATTACCTTTTGTTATACCCACCACAGCAAAAGTATTCCAGGTAGGGTCAAATCTCACTCGGCCAGGGCCTTGGCTTTATCTGTAGCTTTTTTGAAATTATTGGATTGTAGAATTATTCTAGAAGCAGCAACTTGGTCCTCTGTACATACTCTTACAAAGCACTGTAAGTTTGATTCCTTCTCTAGGTCTAGATCAGGCTTTGCTAAGACCTAGGCTCCTGAACTCTTCTTCTCCCAAAATTTGTAAGCTATGGTAATCTTCCCGTATAGCTTAGGCTACTACAACAGTGATCGATATGAAAAACATAGTGTAGTTGGGTAAGTAAACTTATCATAACAGTAGTTGTTTGATTATTGTTGCATTAGTCGCGCCCCCCCACCACCTTTGTTTTTGGTGAGTTGTTTTTGCCAGGATGTGTATTTTTACTTTTTTGTTGTTCCTGGCATTGTCCTTTCACTGCTCAGCCATCCTCTCTGTCTGATGGCATGAAAGCTGTGAAAGCCTTACAGGTTTATAGGATGTTCTTCGTGTTTCACTCTTGCAGTCATCACCTGTGGGTTATCCCTGCTGTGGTAGCCCTCAGCCGGCCCAAATACCAGAGTCAATGTTTTTCTGCATCGGCTGCTGTTGCTTGCTGCCTGACAACAGGTCGTCAGTGCTATAAAGGAAGGCAGCCAATGCCATTATATCAGTCTTTCTTGCCATGGAGCCCGTAGCAGAAGCAGTCCGCAAGTGTGCCGGTCGGTCGCTACCAGAGTTTGAATTACAGCTGAAAATGTCTAAAGCTAAGTACCCCGTTGGGGATACATTTTTCTCGCACCGGCCAATGTCCAAAAAAGTTAGCAATTGTCTTGCCTGTGGAAATCAAATACCACACTGAGACTTCCATTCATACTGTGTCACTTGTTTAGGCCCAGACCACGACGTCCCCATTGCCGGTTCTGTGCCCTCTTTAACGCGAGAACCATTCATCGTAGAACTCTTATTGTAGCCAGGTATTTTCATCTTCTGTCTTCGCATTCCAAAATGGCATCTGTTAGCCAACAATCTGTAGACATTCTGAAAAAATGTAAGGATAAAGATAGAGACAGACCACACAAGGCTAAGCCTTCCGACAACTCTACCGCTAAGCAGGTCGTCAGTTCTCCAGAATTCAGTGAGGTGCCTTCGCAGCCCTGATGCCCGATTCTATACCTTCGCAGGCCTCCACTGAGACCCTTTCAGAGTTTGGTATGCCGCAGAAATCATCTTCCTCTTCCGAGCCATTGGTTGTCTCTGCCTTGGTTGGGTCCGGAGCCACGGCACAGGCACCAGCTTCCGAGGAGGATGTCCTTCAAGAATGCAACTGCAGTCATAACATATAGGTTGTCCTGCCTCAGGCAGCCCTCGGTCGGCCGGATTCCAAAGTCTGGGTCTGACGTCGGCTGATGTCGCATTTCTCTCCAACGTCAGAGCGGCTGGAGTACATAAGCATCAGCCGACGCCATTTTCTTCAGTCTTTCTTGCTGCGCGGTGCCCGAAGCAGAAGCAATTCGCAAGTGCCGGTCGGTCAGCTCCTGTATTCTTCGAATCCGAAGTCATCAAAAAAGCTAAGTACCCCGTTGGGGGCCTTTCTTGCCTCAGCCGATGTCAGAAATTACTGAAAAAGTTAACAACTGTTTGTCTTGTGGTAAACAAATACCTCATAAGGATTTCCACTCTTACTGTCTTCCTTGCCTTGGCCCAGACCACAACATCTCGGCCTGTGTCGCCTGTGCTCGCTTCAATAAGCGCACTCTTAGGCGCCGGGCGGAGTTCGCTGAAGACTTTTTCGGCGATAAATTTGCTTATACAATGCCGTCCGAACTTCCGACATCGCAGACTCCTAAGAAACGAAAAGACCGGGACCGACATTCTCGGCCCGCGTCTTCCACCGACTCCACGCCAAAACCTACCGCGAGTGCTCCGGTTCCCCCTGAGACGGTTATTTCACCGCTCTGAACCGAAGACACCGCTTTACCGACACCTCCGATACCGGAGGCCACACCGACGCCAGTTATAGATTTTCCTCCGGATACTGAAACCGAGGAAATGCCCGAGACCATTGCTGTAGATAAGGTCACTCCTGCACGTGGAGCTGCTAGGCCTCCTATGGCCATGTCTATTAAGGCCTTCACACGTGCTAAGGCAGCCAGCAAGACCAAGCACCTCACTGCTAAGGCCTTACCTCAGCCTACTCCTGAAACACAAATTATGACTATGGCCACAGACTTAATTTCCATGATTAGAGGTTCACAGGCCCATCCTGAGAGAGGATCCCAGCCTCCTCCTGATAAGAGGCCCCGGGTTGAACCTTCTGACCCTATCCCTTCAGATGAAGATTCTGAGGACACTGTTCACTCCGATGGCCAGGAAAAGCCCTTCCAGACCTATGAGGACTCGGATGCAGAGGATTCTATCCCCTCGGCTTCCCCTCCTGAGGATATTTCTTTTGGGGAAGTTCTGCATACCATGAGGGAACATTTTAAGTGGCAAGGCCAGGAATATTCTGATTCCAGAAAACGCCTCTGAACCTTCCTTAAAAAGCCCCAACACAGGCCCCTGGCTATACCTCCTGTGCTTGATGTTTTGGATGACCTATACTCTGACTCCAGTGTTACAAATCCCTTGCCTTCCAACAGGGAAGCTAAGTCAAAAGGTCTACACCTCCACTACTTTATGAGAGCTCTGAATTGCCTCTTTCATATGTTTCAGTATCAGGATTACCTGTTAGATGATTTACAGAAAACATTGGCCTCTCCTGAACCTTTAGACAGGAAGTCTTTGCAGGAAGCTGTACATAATTCTCAGCAAGTCAGCAATCACTTTCTGCAGTGTGGATATGATGCATTGGAAGCTTCATGTAGGCAGCTATGACAGGGGCGGTCATTCGTAGACATGCATGGTTAAAAGAACAACCTCTACCAGATCATGTTAAGGCAAAACTTCTTGATGCACCTTTGGAAAAGAACAAGCTTTTTGGTACTAATGCTAAAGATGTGTTAAAGTCCATCGAGGAAAAAGCAAAATCAGTTCAGACGGTCAAATATTTCCTCCAGGTTCAGCCACCCAGATTCAGCAGGAATTGGCCTTCTAAAAACTGGTCCTTTCCTAATCCTGAAAAATTTCAAAGGGGTAAAAACAGGCGTGGCCGAGGAAGAGGACAATACAGAGGTTCTTACAGGGGACGACAATGGCAACCAGCAAATCAAAGAAGTGACACAGGGGTCTCCCCTGCCCCACAGGGGCAATCTCAATGACTTTCCTCTACTTCCGCTGGCCAAAGAGCAAATAGAAGCTCCCTTGGGCGGAAAATTGTTTCTGTTTTCAGACAATTGGCACAGATTGACAAAGGACAAATGGATTTTGGACATTATAGACCAAGGTTACAGGTTCCACTTTCATACCTTACCAAGAAAACAAGGCATGCCAAACCTACCACAGAACCAGAGGGCAGAGGCTATCAAGCAAATTTCTCTGCTTGCTCAGATCAAAGCAATAGAAAGAGTTCCACAACAAGAACAAGGCCAGGGGTTTTACTCAAGACTGTTCCTTGTTCCAAGAAAAGAAACTCAATGGAGACCAATACTGGATTTGTCCGCATTAAACACTTTTCTCATAGTACCAAAGTTCAAAATGCTGACTCTACAGCAACTCCTTCCCATGCTGGGCAAGGGGTCTTGGCTGATTACTCTGGACCTCAAGGAGGCATACCTGCATGTCCCTATCAGACACAGCTGCAGAAGATACCTCAGATTTCTTGCAGGGCCAGAGCATTATCAATTCTCAGCATTGCCATTTGGCTTATCTACTGCGCCCAGAGTGTTTACAAAATGCCTGGCTTCAGTAATTGCTCATTGCAGGCTCCAGGGGATCCAAATTTACTCATACCTGGACGACTGCCTCATACAAGCGGACGACAAATTGATTTTGACAAAAAACTTGAACTATGTCATACAATTGCTACAGGCTCTGGGATACACAGTCAACTTCCAAAAGTCAAGACTACAGCCATCCCAGCAGATAACCTTCTTAGGAGCCAATCTAGACACAGCCTCTCAAATGGCTTACCTGACAGAAGACAAGCAAGAGAAGTTAACTCATTATTTCAAAGGTTTGGCAAAACTCACCCAGATGACTGCAAGGGATTCCTACAGGCCCTGGGTTACATGGCATCCTGCATTCTCCTGGTTCCATTAGCAAGACTACACATGAGAAAGCTTCAATGGTACCTAAAAAGCCTATGGTCTCAGCACAGCAACAACCTAGAGACAACCATACCGCTCATTCCATGCCTACAAAAGGAATTCCTATGGTGGGCCTCGGTAAGCCAGGCAAACACAGGTATGTCATTCAAAAAACCTCAGATAACACAGACCATGACCACAGACGCCTCAGACCTTGGATGGGGGGCGCACATGGAGGGCAGATGTATACAAGGACAATGGTCTCCAAAGGAAACACATCTGCATATAAACCAAAAGGAAATGCTGGCAGTAATGCATGCCATCGAGACCTTTCGCCAGCAACTTCAGCAAGGCCATCTACTGATACGGACAGACAACACCACTGTGATGTGGTACATAAACAAGCAAGGGGGCACCCATTCCTACCCCCTTTGCAGACTGACAATGAATCTTTGGGAAAAATCACTGAGTCTAGGCATACAGCTGCAATCCCAGTTTGTTCCAGGCAAAGACAATGTGCTGGCGGACAGCCTAAGCAGGAATTTCATAGATCCACACGAGTGGAGGTTGCATCCGAAAATCTTCACACAACTCACCTCGACATGGGGCAGGCCAGAAGTAGACCTATTTGCTTCCCACCTCAACCATCATCTACAAAAATTTTGTTCAAGGACATACCATCCACAAGCTTGGAAAATAGATGATCTTTCATTCAACTGGAACTTTCTAAAAATCTATGCATTCCCACCTCTGCCACTGATGACCACAGTATTACTAAAGATCAAAGCAGAGAGGCCCAAGGGGATCCTAATAGCACCAGACTGGCCAAGACAACACTGGTACCCACTACTACGGAGCATATGTCACAACAAAAAGTGGGCCCTTCCCCTATGGCCCCTACTTTTGACTCAACACAACTTCAAAACAGTGCATCCAAACCT
This sequence comes from Protopterus annectens, assembly GCF_019279795.1. Lineage (NCBI taxonomy): Eukaryota > Metazoa > Chordata > Ceratodontiformes > Protopteridae > Protopterus > Protopterus annectens. The sequence goes on along the minus strand of NC_056740.1, from coordinate 383,255,540 downwards.
TCAGACACTGCAGCTAACAGCCTGGGAGATCCCATGAATAACCTCAATCTATCTCTGTCCAAGGAAGTTCAGCAGATATTAACAGAAGCTCAAAGACCATCCACCAGGAAGGTTTACTTAGCAAAATGGAAGAGATTCAGCATTTGGAATACCAGCAAGGGACATGATGCATCATTATTGAATATCCCACTCATCCTGGAATATTTGGCAGATATGCTACAGAATGGACTCTCATATTCTTCCATAAAGATACATGCTTCAGCTATCTCAGCTAGATATAACACTGATCCGCCTGTGTTTTCACATCCTTTGTTAAGGCAATTCCTCAGGGGAATCAAGAACATTAAGCCACCAAGAAAGGCTCCAGTGCCAGCTTGGGACCTCAACTTTGTCCTAGAAAAACTGACTCTACCTCCCTTTGAGCCAGCAGCTTCAGTGGACTTACAATTTTTATCATGGAAGACAGCTTTCCTGTTGGCAATTACCTCAGCGAGAAGGGTTTTGGAACTACAGGCCCTAATGGCAACACCACCGTTCATAATCTTTCACAGAGACAGGGTCTCCTTAAGAACCAACCCTACTTTTATGCCAAAGGTGGTATCTAGGGTTTCTTTAAATCAAGCCATTCACCTGCCTACTTTCTTCCCCAACCCTGAGAGCAAAGGGGAAAGACTGTTGCATACCTTGGACATTCACAGACAACTTCGCTACTACCTGGACAAAACCAAGACCAGTAGGAAGTCGGATCAGCGTTTTGTAGCTTACGCCCCTGGAGTACAAGGAAAAGCAATTTCCAAACAGACTATTTCTAAATGGATTGGACATTGCATCAGATTTTGTTATTCCTTCCAAGGGAGGAATGTTCCAGCCAATGTCAGACCACACTCCACCAGAGCTACAGCCACCTCTACAGCATTCTTAAGAGGGGTGCCTACAAAAGACATTCTAGAAGCTGCTACATGAAGCTCCATGCATACATTCTCCAAACACTACCATCTCCCTTTATATTCCAGATCCAGAGCAGGCTTTGCTTCGGCAGTCCTGCAGGGCTTGATTGCCACACCATCTCTTCCCTAGAGCATTCCTCCTCCCCCAGCTAAGCTATGGTATTCAACCCATATGTTATGACTGCAGTTGCATTCTTGAAGGACATAGTACAGTTTTGTACCTACCATAAATGTAGATGTCCGATAGATATGCAACTGCAGTCAGATTTTCCCTCCCTCCATACCCCTCTATGCCTTGGGTCCACTCCTATCCCTGTTTCTCTTAGCTGGGGATATCTGTTATGGTGTATCTGTTTATTGCTTACTTATTTGTCTGGAATCCTGTTTTTGTCTTCCAGTTTGATTACAGCCTTCCTTGGAGGGCATCTGGGGCAAGAAACACTGAAGAAAATGGCGTCGGCTGGTGCTTATGTACTCCAGCCGCTCTGACGTCGGAGAGAAATGCGACATCAGCCGACGTCGGACCCAGACTTTGGAATCCGGCCGACCGAGGGCTGCCTGAGGCAGGACAACCCATATGTTATGACTGCAGTTGCATGTCTATCGGACATCTACATTTATGGTAGGTACAAAACTGTACTTTTTTCACACTACCGAATCTAGACAAAAAAAGCAATGTCTTCTCCTCCAACTACTGTTTCTCTCAGACCAATGGATACTCTTAGGACTAGAGGCAAGGCCACTCCTAGGAAAATCTACCTCTAGCCACCATTTTACTCTTGGTCCACCACCCTAAGGTCAAATGCTTAAAATAGTGAAGGATCTTATCACCCTTATCAGGGGTAGTCAAGCCACACCTTCTAAAAGGAAGAGAGACCTTTCTCCTGAAATACTGACAGAACAGGATTCTGAGGAGTCTTGATTATTCAGATTTTGAAGAGGAACAACAACCTCTGACTGCTTATGAGGATTCAGATGCAGAGGAATCCATTCCTTCTCTCTCCGTACCAGAAGATCTTTGCTTTGGAAAAATCCTTCACACCCTCGGAAACATTTCCACTGGGAATCTCAGGACTTCCTTCAGTCTAAGAAAAGACTGAGAGTTTCCTGACCTGCCCCAGCACAGACCCTTGGCCATCCCTCCAGTCTTAGAGGTGGTTGATGATGTCCTCCATGAATCTAGTTTAACTCCTGATGCCCTCCCACCTGCTCCCAGAAAACTCACCAGGTATTACAGAGTACTGGATTCTTACAACTACCTGTACAGAAATCCTGCTGCAGACCCGGAGGTCATTACACAGGGACTAAAAGGAGCTAAGGCTAGTTCTGCAAAGAACCCTATTCCTTCTGACAAGGACTCCAGAGCTCTGGACAGATTGGGATAAAAAAGTATACACCTTTGCAACCTTAGCTATCAGAGCACTCAACCTGTCAATTCCACATGTTAAAATATCAACAATACACTTTGGAACTATTAAAACAAAAGATTTCAACCTTTCCTGACTGTGCCAATTTGAAAGCGTTAGCAGATTTACTGCACTCTGCTGTCAAGTGGCTAAACACTCATTACACTGTGGATATGATGCCCTAGAAGCTTCAAGCAGGGCAGCAGTGTCAGGATCTGTCATTAGGAGACCTGCATGGTTGAAGGCACAACCTCTCCCTGTTCATGTCAAATCTAAATTACTTGATGCACCCTTGGATAAGGACTGCTTGTTTGGAGTAAAAGCAGAAGAGGTGCTTAAAAAGATGGAAGACATTGCAAAATCTATGCAAACAGTAAAATATTTCCTTTAGGTACAACCTCCTAGGTTCAGCAGGAATTTTCCCTCAAAACATTGGTCCTTTCCTGCACCTAACAGACAGAGGCAAGGTAAGCCCCGCAGGGACAGATCATCCAGACTCCTATCCCAGGGACAGCAGAGAACCAAACAGTGGACCACTTCCACTCCAAAGGCAGGGAGTTCTAAGCCATCCCTCTATGGCAAAAACTCTCAATGACCCCCCCCCCTCCTTTCACTCACCAAAAGCTAGGAGGAAGGCTCTCCCTCTGCAAAGAAAATTGGATTTCTGTATCAAAGGTCCAATGAGTCTTGAAAATCATTTTTCAGGGACACAAATTCTCCTTCAACGAACTCCCAATTCCAAGAGGGTAACCAGATTTACCTAAAAATCAGTGGGCAGCGGCATTGAAACAAGTCCAAACTCTCATTTCCCAAGGGGCAGTAGAACCTGTCCTCTCAGATCAAACAGACAAAGACTTTTATTCCAGACTATTCCTTGTTCCCAGAAAGGAGGGCACTTGGCACCCCATCCTGGATCTCCATTCTGAACACCTTCCTGGTGGTCCCCAAATTCAAAATGCTAACTTTGCAGCAGCTGCTGCCTCTGCTGACAAAAAATGCCTGGTTAGTTACCCTAGATCTAAAAGATGCCTACCTCCACATCCCCATAATGGAATCCCGCAGGAAATTACTTTGCTTTACAGCAGGCTCACAACACTTTCAGTTCTCTGCATTACCTTTTGCTTATCTACTGCTCCCAGGGTATTCACCAAATGCTTAGCCCCAGCCGTAGCCTTTTGCAGACAGAAAAATATACAAATTTACCCTTATCTGGACAACTGCCTCATTCAGGCAGATTGCAAAGAAAAGCTCCTCAAGAACCTCCTCTTTGTCAAAACCCTCCTAAACTCCTTAGGGTACACCATCAACGAGAAGAAATCTAGGCAAACATCCTCCAGGAAGATCATTTTCTTGGTAGCACTGCTGGACACAGCATCCCAAATGGCCTTCCTATCCACAGAAAAGCAGAGCTTCTTGCCTAAGTATTTTACACAGCTGGCTTCCAGAAGTCACTTTAGTGTGAGGAAGTTCCTGCAAGCCTTGGGATACTTGGCATCTTGCATCCTTCTAATTCCTCGGGCCAGGCTTCATATGAGAAAACTTCAGTGGTACCTAAAGAACCTTTGGTGTCAGCACTTTCAACCTTTAGAGACCTCTCTGCCTCTGATCCCCTGTATAAAGGCCGAGTTTCTCTGGTGGACAGGGGCCTGTGCCCAGAACTAGGGTCTTTCCTTCACCCTCTGCCCAATGGGCAGACCATTAACACCGACCCCTCAGACATAGCTTGGTGTGCTCACCTAGAAGGCAGATCACCCAATGTCTTTGGGATGCCCAGCACCTTCCCCTGCACTTCAACCAGAAGGAAATAATGGCAGTACAAAAGGCTCTGACATCCTTCAAACCCAATCTCAAGCCGGGGGTTCTCCTTATCAAAACGGACAACACCACAGTAATGTGGTAGATCAACAAATGGGGGACCCAATCTTACCCTCTGTGCAGGCTAGCCATGAACCTCTGGCTGACGGCCTCTTCCATGGGACTACACCTGATAGCCCAATACCTACCAGGGATCAACAACACCCTGGCAGACCACTTAAGCAGAAGCTTACTGGACCCCCACAAATGGCAGCTCCTCAGAAAAATCTTTTTACAAATCACTCAGGCATGGGGGACTCTGGAGGTGGATCTCTTTGCTTCACATCTCAACCATCAGCTGAAAAAATTCTGTACCAAGGAGTATCGCCACCTAGCGTGGAAAGTGGATGCTTTGACCTTCCCCTGGAACACCCTCTTTGTGTACGCATTCCCTCCTCTACCTCTTATTCCCAAGGTACTGCTCAAAGTAAGGGAGGAGAGACAAAAGGCTATCCTCATTGCTCCAGATTGGCCCAGACAACATTGGGTACCCCTTACTGCTCAGCCTGACCTTACAGCCTCCCAGGCAGCTTCCCCTGATCTCAGACTTCTTAATTCAGGTGGGGGGAAATGCTGCACCCAGACTTGCAGACTCTCAAACTATCAGCATGGCTAATACTCTAAAGGCAAACAGGGGGTTCCTGTTAAGCAAACAGATCCTAGACATTATCACAGAGGCCAGAAGGCTCAGCACCAGAAAACTTTAAGCAGGAAATGGAAAAGATTATGCTCCTGGAGCCAGTCCAGAGGGGGCAATACCTCACAACCTTCCATCCCTCTTATCCTGGACTATCTAGCGGAGCTACTTAATAGTGGCCTCTCCGTCTCCTCTATTAAAATCCACGCCTCAGTCATTTCAGTTCATTTTGATACAGAATAGCCCCTGTTCTCCCATCCTTTGATTAAACAATTCCTCAGAGGGGCTTCTAATATCAGACCTCCCAGAAGGCCACCCACTCCAGCCTGGGATCTGAATTATCACCTCAGCCAGAAGGGTTTCAAAACTTCAGGCACTGATGGCCCTTGAGCCCTTTATCATCTTCCATGCAGACAAGGTCTCCCTGAGGACTAATCCCTCCTTTATGTTCAAGGTGGTATCTAATGTAACTCTCAACCAGGCCATACATCTACCCACCTTCTTTCCTAACCCTCAAAACAAGGGGGAAAGAATTCTGCACTCACTAGACATGCACAGACAGCTCAGATACTATCGGGACCATACTAAACCCTTCAGGAAAACAGACCAACTGCTTGTCAGCTTTACCCCAGGGGCAGAGGGGAAGCTAATTTCCAAACAAACCATTTCCAAATGGATATCACACTGTATCCATGTCTGCAACAGATTGCATGGGAACCCCCCCCCCAAGTCTATTCGAACCCAATCCACTAGGGCAGCCTCCATTTCCACATCATTCCTCAGAAGATTTCCCACCAGGGACATCCTGAAAGCTGCCACCTGGACTTCTGTCAATATCTTTACCAATCAATACCACCTGCCTGTGTTTTCTAAGGCTAGGGCAGAGTTTGCCTCTGCAGTTCTGTAGGGCATGCTGACCCATTCTTAGGTCTCTTAGTAATCCTACCACCCCTCTCCTCAGCTTTGGGAATCCTCCCACAGGTGATGGCTGCAACAATGAAACACGAAGAAGATAGTACAGTTGTGTACACTTACCATAAATGTAGATGTTCGAGTGTATTCACTGTTGCAGTCCTGTCCTCCTTCCCCTTTATATCGTCTTTCTTTAGGGAGACATACATTTTTCTAATGGTGGCTTTTGGCCACCAGGACCATTTTACCATATTTACTTGGGCCTCAGACTGGTTAGGGCAAGAAAAACTGATGTAATGGCATCGGCTGCCTTCCTTTATAGCACTGATGACCTGATGTCAGGCAGCAAGCGACAGCAGCCGATGCAGAAAAACATTGACTCTGGTATTCGGGCCGGCTGAGGGTTACCACAGCAGGGTTCACCCAAATTTGATGACTGCAGCAGTGAATACACTCGAACATCTACATTTATGGTGGTAAGTGTACACAACTTTACTTTCTTGGGCAAGTACTAGGCTAACTGCCTTTATGAGCCATTTTAAGCCTAGACAAGTTCTCTTGGTGCGAATCAAACCCTGAACATCTCATTGGTGAAGAAAATACCTTAACCACTGTCAACCAGCAACCCTAAAAATCATTAAAGCGGATATAAACCCAAGATCATCTGTCCTTTTTCTCTAAGCTCATTGTACTTGCACCTTATGCCACAGAGAAAGTTCAAATGAGGGCGCAGGGAATCGAACCCTATACCACAAGAACTACAGCTCACTACACCAACTGCCAGACCCTATTTTGCACCAAAACTTGTCTTTTTAGTCAGCTCAGCCTGAGAGGACTAATGGTTTGAGTATGTGAAAGGTGCCCTGAAGTTTTGAAAACTGGCTGGCTGTTGTAGCCTTATAGCTTAGGCTGTTGTAGCAATGATCACTCCAGCATTTACTGTTATGGTAAGTTTTCTTACACAACTGTACTTTCTTGAGAATTACCACCAAAATGATTACCCTTGTGGGCATTTTTAGGAAGTAGCAAGCATGTTGTTAGCAAAAAAAAAAAAAAAAATACATATATATATATATAGATATATATAAAAAGTCGTGGGGGAGCAGTTTGACTTGCATATATGTGTGATTCAGTTCTTGGAGCTGACCCCAAAATAATTAATTTTTTGAGTATTACTGAGGCTTAGGTACTCAAAAAGCAGTGCACGTGTTTATGAAGCATTGTGCTGTGGATAAGTCATTCACCTCCCAGAACTTAGTTGACGTATTGAGTAATTAGCACCTGTTTATAAACTGGACTGTACAATGGCACACACAAGTTTGACAGAACAGTCCCATAAGTGACCAGCTTGAAAATTTCAGATCAAAATTCTTCACAGCTCAAAAGTTATACCCTTGCACAGCTGTAACTTATCTAAAATAGCCAGAGGAACAATTTTACATCAGACTTAAACTAAATGTCAGATTCAAACTACAAAAAAAGTGCAGATGCCCATTTTTAGAAGTGCAGTAAGGTATTTTGGAGTATGTATGGTACAGATATTAACCACACACCCAGGGATTGAAGGCTCTGGCCATTTGGACTAGTTCCTTTCAGCACTCCTGGGCATGTGGTAATATTTGTACTTTGCACTTCCCATGTGCCTTATTGCTTGCATATAAACATGACTTCAGTGCATTCTAACAAATGAAAGAAATTGTCAAGTTGTTGCTGTTATGTACACTTTGACACATACCCTCACTGGTACACACACACAAACTATTGCAGTGCACTGATTTCAGCTAATGGAATACATTGCCGCAACATATTACTGATTGCTTCACAGTAATCAAACAGTAGCAGGTGTTAAGTCATAGCTTTCTTAATCCTCCCTGCACTGACCAGTTGCATAAAAAAATCCATATTTTTCACTTGCCTTTCAGACAGTACTAGAGATCCTTCTTGAAAATTAACTGCTTGGTGCTGCATCTTGCAGCTGCTGCTGTTGTCATTTCTCTCCACTCTTTTGCTGATGAATTAAAACAAACAATGCTAATGGCAACCAGCACCATCCTCCAGGCACATAGGCAGGAACAGATTCCACAATCGGTCCATTCTAGAAGAAATAGTTGTAGAGTAAATAATGCCTGTACCTCTTAACTGTACCTGATTTTACTTTGTATTTTTTCTGTCTTTTTGTAAAATGTTGTATTTTCTGGTGAATTACTTAAAATTACAGCCTGTAAATAATGTCAGACATGAACATTTTCTGAGCTTTTTACTGTTTAGGAAAATGTGTTGATTCAAAGTCTTTTTTTTTTCTATAAACTTTGAAATGAATTAGAATATTGTTTCAAAGCAAAGAAATTGAGAGGTATGATAATGTCTCTCAAACTGGTCAAATGCAAAGCTCTCAACTCTTCCTGGTTATTTTGCTCATTTACCCCATGTTTTTCTTTGTCCTTTGCATGAATATTGGGTCTGGTAAATCAATGAGGAATATAGTCTTCCTGAGTTTTGCCTCATATTTGTCCCTTGTAAAAGTTTTGATTTTCTGGTACATCTCCACGGATTACACTCTAATGCCAATAGTTACAATTCCAGTCTTCTTATAGTTCAGAAAATGATTGGCTTTGTCCAGAATGCTTCAGCAACCAAATTGAGAGGTATACAGTCAGTTAAAAATACCAGGCAACTGTTTTGAGACTGAGTTGCGTATGGCCTGTGCAACAAATGCTGTTCTTTTAACATTCTAAAGGAATTAAAATTGTGTTTAAAAGTATTCCTGTTGTCCATGTGGGCTTTCTCACTTACTATGGACAGGAAAGTGTACATGTCTTTTACTTAAAAGAAAAAAAAGACACAAACCAAGAGCTGTAGTCCTTGTGTTTTCTTTAATCTCCATGGGCTTATTAGGTCCATGGGCTTATTAGGTTCATAGCTAAGTACTAGGTTAGCTACCCTAGCAGGCCATTTTAAGACTAGCAAGTTTCCCTTTTGGTGCTCGAATTAACCTTTCCCATTCAGTGTTAGATTGGTCTTGCCCATCCCATGGTTGATAATTGTATATTACCCATAGTGAAAATAACTGGCATCATACTATAGATGATTTGAGGGGACCCATGCATAGTATAAAGCATTTAAGAGCAGTCCATGTCCATTAGTAGCACAGGAGGCAGTTCTGCGTACATTTTCGGTTTCCCATTCATAGATCCAAGTTATGCTTGAATATGTTCAGGGATGAGCTTTGTTTTATGGATGGGGAGTCTGTACCAGAGCAGCGGTATCCTCTACAAGATATATCTGTCCCTCCAAACCATTCTGTTGATGTTGCAGAAGAGATTTATATTCATAAGATGAGTTTTTCTGATACCATTTAACTTGCTGATGTGCAGTAAATCCATTAGTATTTGGTCAGAGGACGCCTTCTATGCCAGACACAGGTCACCTGTTAGCAGTTTATAGGAGACTGAGTATAGTGACAGGGCTTTGAGCTTTGGGTCAGTCCATGTAGGACATATTGTTTAGGTATTGCTTCCTTTTAGTTAAGGTATCGTGTCTGGAGAGATACATGTCAAATGAGGTGTTATACTTGATGATTGACCTAATGAGGACTGTATGAAGGTGGACAATGCCATTTTTTAGATCTAGACACAATCCCTTTGTTTATAAGCTGTGCAGTGTAGTAGGACATTCTTACAACAGTAGACAAATGTTGGTTGAAAGTTAGGTCACTATCCACGAACATTCCCAAATCACAAACAACTGGCTCAGCTCTTAGGGGTATATTGTCAGTGTGGTATTTCCGCAGGGAAGATTATTTCCCAAAAGATACAGTAATATATTTTTTGGCATTTAGTTTTAGTCCATTATTTCAGCACCAATTATGTATTTGGGACAAGCCTTCCTGCAGGATGACTAAGTTATCTTGGGATTCAGTGACTGCCAGAGCCATATGGTATTGGCATTTACTTCAGAAAAGTAGATGCCAGACAGGAGAGGTCCCAGTATAGAGCCCTTGGAGACTGCACTAGTGGTTGGTATGTTTGTGGAAGTAATTTCCCCTATTTTGATTTCCTGCAGCCTAAGCTGGTAATCCAGTGGATGACTTTGGGGTTTATTCCATGTGTATTGAGCTTTTCTACTATGCCTGAGTGCATGATTGTGCCAAAAGCTTTGTTTGGTTTGAGGTGTGTGCCATTTTACCTTCATCCATTGCTTTGGTGACCTTTTCAGAAAAGTCCACCAGGTTGAGTAAGCATGACAAATCCAAACTGAGACAGGTCCAGTGTTTTGGAGTTTCCTTATATCCTTATTGATTAGTTCTGTAATCAGTCTTTCCATGGCTTTACATATGAGGCTAGTCAGACTTATGGATCTGTAATTGCCTGGGACAGTGAAAGGTCCTTCCTTATAATACCACTTCACCGCTCAGTTGTCCAGATTTTTGCCTCATATTTTTGGTCTGTTGCTCATAAAATTTCTGGTTTTCTGACAAATCACTGAGGATTGAAGTAACTAAATAATGACAGACATTTGAGTTTCAGACTTCATATGCTTCAGAAAAGGTATGATAACACAAATCCTGTTATTCTAGAAACTTTCTAAGCTTATAAGAGCAATATTTAAAATCGGTCCCTCTTTTGGGGCCTTTATTCCCCCCAATTATTTTAGTCTATATCCAGATTTGTTGCTCTGAGTTTGAGAGCTATGTTCTTTATGCAGGTGAATGATGGACTATAGCTTTTCTCCATACACTTGGTACAAAACTTGTATGGAGGCAGAGGTTGAACAGTGTTAAAGGGGTGGCTAAATTGTGCTTCATGCTTTTTAAGAAAGAATATTGTCAGGACCCATTAGTGCAGCACTCTTAGCTTTTAATAGTGCTTTTAGGACTTGGTCTTATGTGATTAGCTGGGAGGCAAGCCAGTTTCAGGTATGTCTTGAAAATATGCATAGAGGGCAGAGAAGGGTGACGTTAGAGCTGAATTTAATGGCCAGTAGGTTTGATATATCTTCAGCCTCAGTGTAGGTAACATCATTCACAATCAGTTCAGTGCATTGCTGTGCTTTTGAGATAAACATAACTAAAAAAGGCCCTGTGATTGTCTTTGGATTGGATAGTTACTTTAGCCTCAAACCTGGCTTTGGTAGATTTTATTAAACTCCTGAGGTGTTTATTTCAGTGATAGAGATTCTGTCATTTTGAGCATTGCTCATGTTCTTCATATTGATCACTGCTGCATTAGCCTAATATGGGTTATATCCTGCATAGGATGTAACAGAGAGGCAACTTCCAATGTTTCAGGGCACATTCCAGACACCCAAACAGTTAGCTCAAACTGAGCTGACTAAAAAGAGAGATTTGGGCACCAAGTCTTTCAGAGCTTTCCTGCCGCTGAAGAGTACACTCCTCCTGAGGCTTTCAAGGATCGATTGTCAACTTGTGCTGTTCCTTTGCTAGGCAGATAAGTTCTCTTTGAGGGAAAAAACATCCATTAAAAAATAATCATTTATTAATATTTTCCTGTTCAGTAAGATTATTTTAAAGCAAGGGATTTGTTGTTTTAATGGACTGTGACAAGACTGTATAAGAGTGCACTTTTTTACTATTTGTTTAAAAGTTGTTTAAATTGAAGACCATTTTTTTCTGTGGAAAAATTGTTTATTTTAGTTTTGTGGCCAGCTAAGTGTTCTAAGTGCTGTTTACTCTGTTTTTGTGTAAAGTAGAGACTTTTAAAGACTTTAAATTTGTACTGGATTTTGCTGCTTGTTTTCCATGGGAGAGAGCCATAATTTTTAGACTGACCATGTATGTAACAAACTGTCGGTCTTTCTTCCAGCCCCAAAAAAGAAAAAGTTAAACAAACACCCTTTGCCACCACAACAGGCTAGCAATTTGCCTCAACTGCAGGTGATTGACTCTGCTGTAGCCATTTGTTGTACGTCAGGACATTCATCTTTTGCCCTGGCTCCATGTGGTGTAGCACCTACAACCACTATGGACCAGGGGTTAGCCACATTCCCTGTTGGGGTCCCCTCAGTAGGCAAGGCAGAGCCACTCTTGTCAGCCCTGAGAGAGGGAAGAGGGAAGGCTTCTCAGTTTAGTCAGAAAGTTGTGTCTATTCCTGGAGAATTCGCTGCTTCCATTTATAACACGGTTGGTCCCATATTTTTCTGTCTAAAAGAAACAGAAAACCAAACATATATCTACTCAAATTTCCTTAGACAGGAGTAGTTTACTGGGTCTGGCTCAGGGTTTTAGTCAGGCCTTTGATCCTTCTTCTTTATTTCTTTCTGGTAAAAGAAAGCATGATACCTCTTTTCTTGAAAAGATTCAAGAAACCTGAATCTGGACAGGAAGATGAAGGGACAGATAAAGGTTTTCTCCTCAGTTTTTTTATTCAGACACTGTGGAGAGAGCTCAGTTTCTGATTCTCCCTTTTGGGGTTCCTTTCTGTTTGAGACTAATTCCAGAATTATGTTCGTGTTTTTAGTGGAAGTAGACTGAAGTTCCAAGTCCCTCAGAAGATTTTATGAGCTATTACAGAAGGAATTTCCTGAAGCTTCACCAGTTCCTCCAGTCCTGTCAGCGTTGGAGAATGTGTGTCTCTCTCTTGTTGTAATTTTACTGATAGCCATCCTGCTGCCCCTAAAATGGCAGACAGAATGTATTAAGTTGTTCAGTCTTTATACTTTTCCCAAACCTGACCCAGCAGCTATAGCTTTAGTTAATGGTACTGCTGTGAAACCGTTACTGCATTCTATCCTACTCTTTATGGTAATTATGAGAAGATTGTTGATGTATATGGGAAATAGTGTATGCTTCTGCAACTTTGATTTTCAGAATTTTGAATTGTCATGCCTCACGTCAACGATTTATTCTGACTAATTGTGAGTGTGTGAGGAATGTTTGGTCTGCAGTTTCTTCTTGTGAGGAAGAATCTGCTTTAAATTATTTAGTTTCTTCTATTGTGCTAGTCACTGCTCATTTACAGTGTGTATGACTCCATTGATAGTTCTGTCGGGCTATGGCCCCTGGTACTGTTTTGAGGATGTTTCCTGGCTGCATTCTCAAAACCTCCAAAGAGGATGTCAGTAATGAGATTTTATTGTCTCGTTTGGATATTTACTTTTTGGTTCCTTGTTTGCAGAAGTGATCAGAAAGTGTGATGAAAGGGGTAAGTTAAATCAGGGGAATCTCTTAATTTGAAAAAGGAGGGCAGAAAAATATTTTTTAAGCTATTCTGTAACTCCTCAGCCAATTTTGGCAAAATGGCAAGGGTGTTTCAAAAAATTCAGAAACCCCCAAAGTCAAGGACAGTCCAAGTAGTCAGTTTGAATATTTAAGGGAACTTTTCCCTCTTCCCACAGTGGCAGCTCCCTTTCCCTTCCAGAAAGTCTGAACCTTCAGTTTTCTCTTTGGCAAGTTATATTTTAAACAAATGGGTTTATGAAGGGCCGATCTTGTCTCCTGAACCTGATTGACTTCTTCAAACTAGTCTCCAGAGCTGTGGACGAGAGTAAGGCAGTCCACACAGCGTATATGGACCTCGCCAAGGCCTTCAGCACCATCCCCCACTCTGGAATCATAGATAAACTTACTAAGCTGGGTATTAATCCCTATGTCACTCGATGGGTTGCCAACTGGCTTACTGACAGAACCCACACTGCAAAAGTAGCCGACTCCAAATCCAGCTCCAGACAAGTGTCAAGTGGAGTACCTCAGGGTTCAGGCCTGGGACCGCTCTTGTTTGGCATCTACCTCTCTGAAGTACAGGCCAATACTAAGAGACTCTGGCTAACAAAGTTTGCAGATGACTTCAAAGTGGGAGCCATTACTGAATCTGCAAATTATGTGGATATTCTACAAAAGGTCCTTACAGAAACGGATGCTTGGTGCCAGAGCCATGGGCTCAAGCTGAATGCCAAGAAATGTATAGTTATCCCGTTTGTGAAAAAACATGTCCCCGTGAATTACCACATAGGTGGCAGTACACTAAACACTGAAAGTGTGATAAGAGACTTAGGGACACAGGTGGACAGTGGTCTCAACTTAGATAACAACAGTCAGGAAATCCTTCTATGTGGCACACCTCATCACTAAGGGCTTTTCATCCAAAAAAAGGAGGTCATTGTCCCACTGTACTCATCCCTCATTAGATCCATTATAGAATGCAATGCCCCATTTGCTATGTACCTCTCAAGACATCTGCAACAACTGGAAAGGCCGCAGAAATACCTCACTAGAAGAATCACAGGCCTAAAGCAGATGCCTTATGCTGACCATCTAAAAAAAAACTCCACCCATACTCTGTCGCATATTGTCTACTCAGAGGCGATCTCTGCTTAACATACAAGCCCATATCAAACCCAGAGCTGTTGGACATGCTACACTTAAAGAAATACCAATCCCTCAGAGTCACACGCTCCAGGGATGTAAACCTTGTCATCACAATGAGCAAAACATGCTGGAGGGATAGGTTCCAGACCCAGAGACTCCCCAGACTCTGGAATAGACTGCCCATACACGTCAAGCAGAGTGCCTCTTTGCACCTCTTCAAAGGGAACCTTGACGATTGGATGTGAGATGGGAAATTCACTCCGGGGATCACGTCAGTCACCCTGCTAGACAGGGGTCTAGGGAAGTAAATATTGTTGGAAGAAATAGTCAGGGAATCGTTATGGCTAGGCTTGTATAGGCTCTGGGGCCAATAGCCTAGTACCAACCTATGAACCTATGAAAGTCATTCATCAAGGTTATAGATAGCAATGAGAGGATATTCCAACTTGCCAGGGGATTATTCCTCACCCACTAGACGAGACTTTTATTTCCACCTGACCTTCATTGCATGCTATTCAGTGATAGAACCAGTTCCTCCTTCCCATGTTGGGAAAGTTTTTTTTTTTTTTTTTTATTCAAGGATGTTTTTAATGCCAAAGAATGAAGATAGTGGGAGGCCGGTTTTTGATAGTGCTTAATTTCTAAATGATGCCACTTTACAATCTGTTACCTTTTCTTCCACATTCATGTTTCTCACTTGGTTTTTTTCTCTTGAACAGAAGAGCTTGTCACTCAGTTGTTTCCAAAGAGAGCCTGGTTTAAGCCAGGCAGCTGTGTTCATTTATTTTCATTTCTTCTCATCAGCATAGCAAACATATTGGCACTGTAAACAAACACTGATGAGGATGTAAAAACCTCTAAATGGTACTTTGGACATATCAAGAACTTGAACTTTTACCCCTAATATAGAAGAACTGAAGGAGTGGTTCTCTTTCCAGATAATCTGTTAGAAAAATGAAGAAGTGGCAAACTTACTTCATCACTTTACTGACTTACTATCTGATACATGTTCCTCAAAACTCTTCAACTTTTTTCCATTGCTAATACTACTTGTCAAGTAACCTTAGCAGTCATTTCCTAAAGCTGCCAGTACATACCTCTAAGGCTACCATGTAGAACTTTTGATGTTAAGTTGTCTATCTTGCCTTCATTCTTGCTGATTGGGATCGGAGCCGATCCTCAGCTCCGACTCGGCCATCTTCTATAGCTCGAGAGCTGTTTACTGGCTAGAGGCTACCCCTTATCCCATGATGCCTAGCGCTAGCTACCCAGATCTCGTTTGCTGCTTCAGCTGCGAGGTGTCGTTTTTCTGGCTCAGGCTTGTATTGACTTTATTATAGAACTTTTTTCTGTGAAATAATCTTTTTCTTAGTAGGGTATTCTTAACTTTTAGTTTTATACTTGTGGTAGTTGAGTGTATTTTTTGTAGTCCTCCCTCCCACTCTTAGAACTCGTTTTAATTAGAGAGTTCTACCCCTCCCCCTCCTTATCCTTTTCTTGTCAAGTTAGCCATTTAGGTTAGAGGCTTTCCTTATACCTTCTTGTTAGGCCAGCCGTTTGAGTTAGAGGCTTCCTAAAAAAAAAAAAAAAAAAAAACTTTAGTCTGTATTATACTGTCTGTGTTTTTATTGTAGATTGTATATTGGTTATTAGCTATTGTTGTCCTTTTGGTTTCAGGATGTCTAAAAAATCCAAGGTGTCTGGGTTCAAGAAGTGTGACTCGTGCTGTCAGAAAATGTCTCTGACAGATGGGCACACTTCTTGCATCTATTGCTTAGGCGCTGTGCACCTGCAGGACTCTTGTTCTATCTGCCATGCATTTAGTCCAAGAGTTTTGCAGGAGCGTAAGAATAAGCTTATTCTTAGGGGCCTTTTAAAGCCCCAGGATTCACTGGCCAAGACTCAGCCTGTGAAATCCCCAAAATCATCCAAATCTTCGGCTCCAAGTGTAGAGCCGTCTTTGGTTCAGACTGTACCTGCTACTTTGGTTCCGGATGGAACCGATAAGACTGTTTCCCTGTCGGCTCCATCAGAAACTTCGGAGCCATCACGGAGCCACAAGAGGCTGAGGTCACCCTCTCTGGAATCAATTAATTTGGCTCCTCGGTCTCCCCTGCTTCAGAGTGAGCGCAGTCACAGATCATCTCACTCCTCTCGATCCTCTAGGCTCTCAGATCACGACATGGAGAGAGTGGTCAGTATTTTGCTCAAGTCTCAGGCACTTGCCAAGATGTTGTCCAGCCCTCCTCAACAGGTGTCTTATCCGTCCACTTCTATCAATGTTCCTCCTCCGACTACATTGAGCTCAGAGCCGGAGTTCGTTGGGGTTCGAGTAGTGGAACTATTGGCTCCGATAACTCTTTCTCCTTCGGTTCCATCGTCAGCTCATATTCCCACGATGGTGCCGTCTGTCAAGGGATCTGGGCCATGGGGCTCCCTCGTTGGCTCCGAGGGGACGAGTGGCACCGGGCCCTTGTCCGACCTCTTTCTCCCTCTCGGAGCTTCGGCGCAGGTGAGCTCGGCTCCTACATTGGCCTCAGAGCTGTCTCTCTCGGTGCAGAGAAGGATTCCGATTTCCTCGGAACCTGAGCCTTCTCCGCATCGTGGCAGGGATGCCTTCGATGTCATGAGGAGTGTGCTGGCCACTGAGTCATCTCCACTATCGACCCCATCGGCTCCATCCCCTGTAGTGCCTGTGCCAACCTCTGCTCCTCCTCTAGACCCCAAGCGTGGGGAACCGGAGCTCCAGGGCACCCCATTGGATGTTTCCTCTTCTTCCAAGGCCTCCCCTGACCATTCAGAGGAGCCCCATTGTAAGAAGAAGTGCAAGAGGAAGCATATTGATTGACTCCCCTGAGTCTGTCACTTCTGATACAGATTTAGATGACTTTGAAGGGTCCCCGAGATCCCCCTCTGAAGATGTTTCCTTTTCGGGCATCCTCGAAATGCTTAAGCAGAGGGGGAACTGGAATCCCCTAGCCCCTACCGAGGATGAGTCTGTATTCCTGGATGCGTTTGGTTCCTGACCTTCCACCTCATGGGTTTCTCCACCTTTCGATCCACTTATGTTAGTGGTGGCTCGGAAGGCTTCGTCAGCTCCGGATACAGTGGAACCAACTCCGAGGAGACCTGGTAAATTCATTACAGCACCCCAGGATAAGCAATTCCTTTTGAAAGTTGTTCCTGTTGATGCCATGGTGGTAGCAGCAGCCACGAAAAAGGAGTTAGCGGAAACTTCTTCATCTTTCCATCCTCCTAACAAGGAGTCTAGGACCATGGACAGATATGGGAAGTGAATGTTTGCTTCAGCGACCTTTTATATGAGGCCACTGAATTACTTATGCCATTTTACCCGGCTTCAGAGGGATCTCCTTAAAGAGCTCGAAGATACCCTTCAAGATCCATCAGCTGAGGGGGCTCAAGCTAAAATGGCTTCCCAGCTGGTGACCCTTAATTCTGTAGTCAACTCCTCCATGAGGCTCATTTCCTATGCAGCCGATGGTGAGAGTAGAGCCACAGGTACGGGTGTGGCCCTGAGGAGACATGCCTGGATGTGGCTGTGTAATTTTGTGGAACCCTTTAGAGCGTCATTCACCAACACCCCCTTTGATGGTTCCTTTCTTTTTGGACCACAGATGAAAGACACTTTGACTAGGTGTGAGCAAGAAGGCAAGACTCTCTCTGCTGTGGGAGTCCGTTTTTCCACTCCTTCCAGACCATACCCCAAGGGTCAGAAGAGTGGTAAAATGTGGTTCCGAAAATCCCAGGGAGCCTCGCCTGACACACGTAGCGATTTTTCTTCCAGGGGCAGAGGGGGAAACAACAACAACAGATGCTGCCCTCGTGGCAGAGGGGGTCCGCAGAACCAGGCCAACAGAGAATCTTTCTCTGAGAAGCTCTTTCAACATCTCTGAAGGGTTGCCCGACTGCCCGCCTCTGGAGGCAGTCGGGGGAAGACTTTCTCTGTACCCAAAAGCCTGGCAAAATTTAACGCAAGACAAATGGGTACCGTCAATTATATCTGGAGGTTACAAAATTCCCTTTTCTCAGCCCCTTTACCTTCAAGCAAATCCCTTCCAGATGTTCCACCCAATCTGAGGGACCCAAGCAGTCGTAGAAATTTCAAAACTGCTAAAAAAAAAAAGTGTCATCCAGGAAGTCCTGGCAGACCAACACGGATCCGGAACTTACTGAAGGTTCTTTTTGGTACCAAAAAAGACAGGGGACTGGAGACCGATTCTAGATCTCAGCAGAGTGAACAAGTCTGTTCAAAGAACAAAGTTTTGGATGGTCACACTACAGTCCATTCTACCCTTTTTGGGTCAGGACAATTGGATGTGCTCCATAGATCTTCAGGATGCGTACTATCACATCAAAATGGACAGGTGTTCCAGGAGATTTTTTCGCTTCCGGCTGGGAGCCAGTCATTACCAGTTCAGAGCTCTGTCCTTTGGTCTCACCACAGCCCCCCAGGGTGTTCACCAAATGTAAGGCAGTGGTCAGGCTCACCTGAGACATTGAGGATTCCAGGTGTTTCCGTATCTAGATGACTGGCTCCTCACTGCTGCTACCAGGCATCAACTTCTCCAAGCCAGGGACTACACAATCACAATCTGCTCCCGGCTAGGCATCACAATAAACTTCGAAAAATCTGCCTTGTTGCCCTGTCAATCTATAACCTATATAGGAGCAGACTTAGACTCAAGGAACATGTCTGCAAGGCTGCCGCCAGACAGGGTGTCTACAATTCGCCAGCAAGTTCAAATTGTAATGCAGAGCAAAAGGATTCAAGTCAGGTTCATCCTTCAAACTTTGGGTTTCATGGCAATTCTTCTAATCCCTCTGGCCCGCTTTCACATGAGAATCCTTCAGTGGCTTCTGTTCACACAGTGGTCTTTCCAACAGTTGCCCATGTCTCACATGATCATGATTACAGAAGCATGCAAAAGGCACCTTTCCTGGTGGATGGTCTCCCCACTAGTGTCTCAGGGCAGACCCTTCATTCAGCCCCCTCTGGTGGCCACAGTGACCACAGACACCTCCCTGATAGGGTGGGGGGCATTATCAGGCAGGACAGTCCAAGGCACTTGGCAGCCTCACGAGTACCATCTGCATATAAACGTCCTAGAAATGAGAGCCATGCTCCTAGCGTTGCGAGCTCTTCAGGACTCTCTACCTTCTGGGACCATTGCAATTCAAACAGACAACATGTCAGTGGTGTGGTACATCAACAAGCAGGGCGGAACCAGGTCCTATCCCCTATGTCGAGAAGCACTCAGACTCTGGCAGTGGGCGATTTCCTCCCAACGATTTCTGATTGCAACGCACATCCCTGGGAGGTCCAACGTCATAGCGGACAGGCTCAGCAGAGCTATTCTCATGCCTCACGAGTGGTCTCTGAATCAGGTAGTTGCAGATCTGATCTTCCGCAAATGGGGACAGCCTTGCTGCGATCTTTTTGCCACCCCCTTCAACAGCAAATGCAGCAACTACTTCTCCATTCTTCCACTTCCAGGTCACTCTCCCAGAGATGCTCTAGTCCACGATTGGCCTCAGGGACTCCTTTATGCCTTCCCTCCATTTCTTCTGATACTGAAGCTCATGCAGAAAGCTATATCATTGGGTTGCAAAATGATCCTCATTGCCCCCTACTGGCCTCGACAGATATGGTTTCTGTTACTGCATCATTACCTTCACGAGCAGCCTTGGACTCTGGATCCCATTCCAGACCTGCTGATTCATCAGTCAGGCAGGTTGCATCAATCCCTTCAAACACTCCAGCTCACAGCTTGGTTGCTCCAATTCCAACCCTAGCCAGGCTTCCCAGCATTTCCCCGGCTGTGCGCCGAGATTATTGTGTCCTCTCACAAGTCCACGACTAGAAAAACTTATGCTAGTAAATGGAAAAATTTTTCTTGTTGGGCAGAGGCTAGAAACATAGATCCCTTTTCAGCACCAGTCCATGAAATTTTGGAGTTCCTGGCACAACTCTTTCATTCTGGGTCTGCTTCTGCTACAATCAGGGTTCACTTGGCGGCCATTTCTAACTTTCATGTTGGGTTGTCTAATTCAAACATTGTGTCTCATAAGCTCTGTAAAGCCTTTCTAAGAGGGACTTCTCTCCTTAGACCTCCAGTGAGAGATCCCCCTCCTCCTTGGGACCTCAATTTGGTACTAGCCTCTTTAATTATGCCCCCCTTTGAACCTGCAGCGTCCTGCTCAATTAAATTCCTATCTTGGAAAACATCTTTCTGGTGGCTATTACATCAGCCAGACGCGTCTCTGAACTTCAGGCACTATGTGTTCGTCCTCCATACTTGGTTTTTCATAAGGATAGTGTTGCTCTGAGGACTAATCCATCTTTCCTTACGAAAGTCTGCTCAGAAAATAATTTGAACCAATCTATAGACCTTCCTGTGTTTTTCCCTAACCACACCAACAAGGCAGAATACAAATTACACCACTTGGATGTTCATAGACAATTGCGTTTTTACTTGCATAGGACCAAGGATACAAGGAAGTCGGACCGACTATTCCTTTCCTATGCTCTAGGCAAACAAGGTCTCGCAGTTTCCAAAGTGACCTTATCTAGGTGGTTGTCTCACATTACTACCTTCATTTATCAATTGAGAAACAAAGACTTGCCTATCAAACTGAAAGGTCATTCTACTAGGGCTTTGGCCACCTCTGTATCCTTCCAATCTAGGTTGCCCATGGATTCTATTTGTGCAGCTGCCACGTGGGCAAATCCTCATACTTTTATTTCTCATTACAAACTAGATATGGTCTCCAGGAGCAGAGCTGACTTTGGTTCCACTGTTCTGAAGAGTCTGTTCCAATGAGCCGCCCAGGATTGTAGGTGCTAGGGACGCTGTCCCAATCAGCAAGAATGAAGGCGAGATAGACAACTTAACATAAAGAAGTTATGTACCTACCATAACGTTCCGTGTTAGTTGTCTTCATCTCGCCGCCTTCTTACGTCCCACCCTCTGTCCCTCTGTCTTATTGAATCGAGAGGAGTTTTGGTTTCACTTGCTGAGTATTCTCTGGTTTGTTTCCTCTACTGACTTAGAGAGTATGATAGGTATGATAGGTATGCTCAACCTGTTCTTGGGCAGGTTGTTTCTCTGGTTGAGTTTAGGGTTAGCTATTACAAACGCGATCTGGGTAGCTAGCGCTAGGCATCATGGGATAAGGGGTAGCCTCGAGCCAGTAAACAGCTCTCGAGCTATAGAAGATGGCCGAGTCGGAGCCGAGGATCGGCTCCGATCCCAATCAGCAAGAAGAAGGTGAGATGAAGACAACTAACATGGAACATTATGGTAGGTACATTACTTCTTTTTTTATTTTTCAATTATTATTATTATTGTTATTGTTATGGGTTCCCTTTATAATTTTGAAATACTGAAATCCTGACTTTCAGTATTTTGAAGGTATAATACCGAACCCTTGAAATTCCGAAACACCAGAAGTGCAAAATTCAAAATACAGAAGTTCTGAGCTTCTGGTGTTGCGGTGTGAATGCATAGGTGTAAGTGTAGGTAAGTACATATGAGTGTGTTGGTTAGGGTCTTTAGTTATGTTAGTGTGTTTTGGCTGTGATGCGTGTGTGCAAGTGGCTGTGAAATGTTTGTGTGTGATTTACCTTTGTGTGTGTGATCTTGGAGTTAGTATATACAAGTACGGGGGTGAGGGGCTTGTCCCCGCACATGGGGGTGCATGGGGGCTTTCCCCCCTTTTGTCTGTAGTGTAGGATTGTTTGTTTAATTGTGGGGGGAGATTGTGTATATGTGTATGGTGTATTTGTACTGTAGGTTCGCAATTTTAAATTTCGTGGTTATGGGGTTTCGGTATTTAAAGGTTTTGGCTGTAGAATTTCGAAATACTGGAATTCAGGATTTTGGGATGTTATAGTGAACCCATTATTATTATTATTATTATTATTTTTATTTTTATTATTATTTATATAGGAGTGGCAGTTATTGGTGTTCTGCCTACTTAAATCTTCCTTTTGTAAAGACTTCCCTGGATGTAGTGTGTAACTTCTGTGTTGCGTCCCATGCTGACTTAGTGTATTTTATTCTTGTGTTAATTGTACAGATATTCAGAAAACTCCTCTATATCCAAGCAAGCTTATACAGTACAATATTCTGTTTTGTGTTTTAGATTCTTTTATTTTTGACTGCTAGCTGACTTAACTGAGCTAGCTTTCTTATAAGGTTTCCATGTTTCTTTTCTGCACTCAAGTTTGGGTATAATGTAACTAACAAACAAGAACTTCTTCATTTCTGATTTCCTATACTTTATAAATCTTTTTATAGAACCTGTAGTTCTATAACTATCATTAACCATTTGGTTGATATGATTAGAAAAAACTCAAAGCTGGATCCACCCATATACCCAGGTCCTTAACTGAAGCTACAGTTTCAATGACTGTGTGCTATATTAAATATTCACCTTTCATTTTATGTCTCCCAAATCTCATATACTTAGTTTTTGATGTATTTATAAGCATGTTATTCTCTTGTGCCCAAATGGTCAATTTAGTCAAGATATTTTGCAGTCAGGCCTTATCCGTAACACATGTAATTAGTTTACCCAATTTCAGGTCATCTCCATATAGACTGTAGAACACCTCAAATGAAAAAGTTAGGACTGAAAGATACAATCTAAACAAGTAAGGCCCTAGGACAGAAGGACAGAGCCTTGTGTGACACCGTGACTGTAACCAAGAATTTTACCTTGCCATGTCCTATTTGCAAGCCATGCAGCTATCCATCTTATCAAGAGTACATCAATACCTAATTGTTCTAATTTATTGATCAGTGTTTTGTGTATAACCCTGTCAAATGCTGAAGTTAAATCTATATAAATTACATCACAGCACAGTTTTTCATTCATAGCTGTTATTATATTGTTATAGAACATCATGTTACAGGTGGTAATAGATCTGTTTTCACCATATGCATGCTGATATATAGTTTCAAGTCCTAACCTATCCAATTCTGACAATAACTTAGTCAATAGGTTCATAGGTAGATACTGGGTTGTCTGCCCGAAGGCATTTATAAGCCTAGCCAGAATGTGTTGGCTTTCGCCGCCCCCTTAGATTAGTTCCCTGTGCCTCTGTCCAGCAGAGCCACTGAAGTGATCCCCGTGGGAAACTTTCTATTTCCCATCCACTCATCAAGGTTTCTCTTGAAGAGTGTTAGCGAGGAGCTCTGCCTAATGTAGATTGGAATCTTGTTCCAAAGCATGGGAAGTCTCTGTGACAGGAATCTATCTCTCCAGCACGTCCTATTTATTGTTGTGGTGAGATTTAGATCCCTAGAGCGTGTGGCTCGAGGGGGATAAGCTTTTCTTTAGGTGGAGCATGTCGATCAGTTCTGGGTTGGACATGGCTTTGTATGTCAGGCAGAGATCACCTCTGAGTAGGCGGTATGCAACCAAGTACAGCTGGAGTTTCTTCAGTCAAGCTGCATAGGGCATCTGTTTGAGGCCAGTGATCCTCTTGGTGAGGTACTTCTGTGGTCTTTCCAGCTGTTGCAGGTGTTTTGTAAGATACATCCCAAATGGGGCGTTGCACTCTATGATGGGTCTGATGAGCGATGAGTAGAGGGGCACAATGACCTCTTTTGATCTGGATGCAAACCCTTTTGTGATAAGGTGTGCCACGTAGAAGGATTTTCTAACCACTTTGGCAATGTGATTATCAAAGGAGAGTTTACTATCTACTTGGGTCCCCAGATCCCTTATTACATCTTCTGTATTTAGGGGACTACCACCTATGTGGTAGTTTGTGGGTACTTTGTTTTTTCCAAAGAGAATGACTGTGCACTTGTTGGCATTTAGCTTGAGGCCATGATTTTGACACCAGGTGTCCGTCTCAGTGAGTCCCTTTTGGAGGATGTCTCTGTCAGCTGGAGAGTCAATTATAGTCCGTAGTTTGCAGTTGTCTGCGAACTTGGTCAGCCATAGTCCTTCTGTGCTTGCCTGTACCTCTGAGAAGTATATGCTGAACAGGAGGGGTCCTATGACTGAGCCCTGGGGAATGCCAATTGTAACCGGTTTAGAGTCAGACCAAGCTCCTGCAACTCTTACCATGTGGGTTCTGTCCGTGAGCCAGTTGGCAACCCATCTTGTGATGTAGGGGTTTATGTTCAGGCTGGTGAGCTTGTCTATAATACCAGAATAGGGAATGGTGTCAAAGGCCTTTGCGAGGTCTAGGTAGTCTGTGTGTACCACCTTTCCTCGTCTATAGCCTTAGTAACTGTCTCAAAGAAGTCCACCAGGTTTAGGAGGCATGATTTGCCCTTAACAAAGCGGAACTGGGTAGGGTCCAGTGTTTGGAGGTTCCCAATGTCTCTGTTAATGAGTTCCATGATGATGCGCTCCATAGCCTTGCAGACCAAGATAGTCAGTCTTATAAGGCAATAGTTCCCGGGGGTCTGTTGTGGCTCCACCTTTGTGGAGCAGAATAACTGTTGCTGTGCGCCACTCTATGGATACATAACCTGTGGAGAGGCTGAATTTGGACAGTGTGTTTGGGTGAGGGGTTAGTTCATCTTTGAGGTCATTTAGGACGCAGCCTGGGACTCCATCCGGTCCCATTGATGCTGTGTTTTTGGCTTTGGAGAGGGCTGTTTTAACTTGAGTGTCTGTGATTTCAGGAGCTCTACATTCTTCTGGTATGGTTATGGGCCCTTTTGGGGGTGAGAGGGGGTGAAGTTTGCACTGAACCTGTCTGCCAGGATGTTGGCAATATCGGTCGGTTCAGTGTATTTTGTGCCATTCTGCACTAACTCCAAGCAGATCTGAGCATTGCCACTTAGATTCTTGACATAGCTAAAGAATGCCTTGTGGTTATCTTTGGAGTCCTTGGAAATTTTCTTTCGAAACTTACCTTGGATGATTTTATGAGGGATCGTAGTTTCGTGCTGATACTGATCAGGGATGTCTTCCCTTCTTGGGATTTTACTCTTTTCTGTACTAGTTTCATCCTTCTATTGTATAGCTTGTTTATGGCAGGAGTCCACCAGACTGGTTTCCTTTTCTTGGAGAAGTGGGTCTTGGTTTTGGTTGGGATAGCACGATCTATGCATTCTTGTAGGTGCCCGCAGAATGCATTAGTAAAGGATTTTGCAGCTTGGACAATGTTATCCTTTAGCATGGGGGCTTTGAAACTATCCACCTCGGTCTTAAGTAACGTGAAGTTTGCTTTTGAAAAGTTTTTCATGGTGGTTTCCTTGTCCAGGGGTGAGGGCAGAATGTGGATATCCAAAGTGATTTGTTTATGGTCAGATCTAACCAGTGAGGGGTTGACCCCTGATGTGGAGCACCGGTCTCCCATGTTGGTGATGACCAGGTCCAATATGTTGTCACCTCTGGTGGGAGTGTTGACCAGTTGATCCAGGGCGTTTGAGTTTATAAATTCTAGGAAATGTTGGGCAATATTATCTTCTCCATTATTTTTCCACAACATGAAAGTAGACTTAAGGGTCTGTATGACTCTGGGTTTGTCCTACTCCCCATTCCCTTAAAGATAGGTTTAATAAGTGCATGTCTCCAATCTTGAGGAATCTTCCCCCCATGTTTATATGACCTAGTAAATAGATAGAATGGTACCGTCAGTTGTTGATGAAGTGTTCTCCGGTTTTTATTACTAATTCCATCTCCACCATGTGCTTTGGATCCAGTTTGCACAGTTCTTTTTCAGTATAATTTAATTTGATTCCAGTATCTGAGGCTTTCTGGATGCCACTAGGAAAACT
Source organism: Protopterus annectens (assembly GCF_019279795.1). Lineage (NCBI taxonomy): Eukaryota > Metazoa > Chordata > Ceratodontiformes > Protopteridae > Protopterus > Protopterus annectens. Next base: position 383,229,690 of record NC_056740.1, on the reverse strand, counting down.
CATCACCCCCTTTGTGTAGCCAAACTGTTTTTGCATAAGATTTTGTAAATATATCTATAGTCCGTGGTGTCTGAGAATACATTTTAGAATCTACACACAGTTTATCAGTTTGTATGTCTTTACTCTTTCAACATCTTATGTATCTATAAAAAGGTTTCCTATTATGCTCAATATCTTTATGTAAATTTTCTTCAAATTTTTCTTGATCTTGTATCACACTATGCTTAACTTTTGTCCATCTTGTTTATTTCAAAGTTATAGTTTGCTCTCTTTTCAATTTCTTATATTTTTGCCTCACTTTAATCAAGTATCTTGTTCTTATGGAAATATGTCCCCCTGACATTGTATGCCTAGATCCTGATGTAATATTTTTTAACACTCAATTTCTCTTTCAAAACATTCTTTCAAAACATTCCACGTTCCATCTGCAGTTTTTGACCGAACACATCACTTCAGTTGTACATAGTGACTGTTTAATTACAGATTATATGGAAGCAAGTCTTCTGTGCATTGGTTTAGAATTCAGTTTGGCAGAATTGTCTAGCAACAAATTAACCTTTATAACCCCATGAACACTCCACATCAGCGGTGGTTAAGACTTGACTTGAAATAAAAGTAATTTTTTTTATTAACACAAGCAATATCTAGTGTGTTCTGTTCCGATAGTTTTTTTTACAATCTGAAGCAATTATTGTTTCTGAACATAACGTTGTGAATTTTTTCCTTATTAATGTTGATGAATCAGTATTCCAGTTTGTTTCTGGTAAGTTTAAGTCCCCAGCTAACATTCTTCTTCCCTCCTGTGTTTCATGCAAGAAATGTATGAATTCCTCTAGGCCATTAGTACTTGGCTTTGGTGACATGTACACCTCAACAGTTGTTATATGTTTTAGAGTTGTCTTTATTGTCACAGTTAAACAATCTGTAATATTGGTATTATCAGTGCACATGTAATAATCACAGGTGTCATAACTATCTTTAGTCCCTGTCATAACACCTCCACCTGATTTTTTTGTCAGAATGTCTGTTAACAGTAAAAGGATTTATACCTTGACAGAACTGTTTTCCAGTCGTTGTTCTTTAACCATGTTTCACAAACAATAACAACATCAATCTTGTGGAAACGTAGCACATTTTCCAATAAAAAAAACGTTGTTATTAATGCTCCTAGCATTCTGCCTGTAAAAAAAAAAGTGTAATCTTCATCATTATGTAACTGTTATTTGCCATTAATGTTGTATTTTCTAATGTTTGTAATCTGCTGATATGTCTTTAAATGCTACTTTCTGTATAATTTTATATGGTAACGATATGCTTGTAGTTGGAGTTTTTCTCCCTGGGCCTCCGCTGAAAAAGTACCTGTGTCCATTTGGACTTTCCCAGTAAACAAATGTAAAATAAAAGTAAAATAAACAACCGTCAGAGATGCATCACATGTTCTGTGAACTGTTAAATTTTTGACCTGGCAAAAATCCTGCCTAGTGTTTGTCAAATATTGCAAAATATCTGCTGCAAAAATTCTCTTCCCTGATCATGATAAATACATGGCATCCTCCCTGAACATGTGTGCCCCAAGCTAGACTTGTATGCTCTGCGCATTTCCATTTTTTTAAAATGGGACATTTTTTCCATGTAGGTATTTACCCAAAAAATCTTTTAATTGATGGTGACCTGACTATCTTTTCTATATGTGATTTGTGAAAAATACATCCTAACACCAGTACAAGCTATACTATCTAAGAGGGCTTTAAGCTCCCTACTGACATCTGTACCGACATGAATAAAAACAGATCCGTACTTCCTTACATTAAGGCATTGCAAGGCTTGTTTCACATCTTCTATTTTTGCTCCTGGCAAGCATAACATTATTCGATGTTTGTTATCTTCTCTGCAAAAGTAAGTATTAATTCCTCTTATAATTCAGTCTCCAATTACAAGAATATCTTTTCTGATCAGATCTAAATAATCTTCAACTTCTAATACAATATCTGCTCTATCAGTTGTTGCAAAGGAGTAATCTTCATCAGGATTAATTTTATTAATCCTACTGTTTTCATTGTGTATTAAATTTGCAAGCAAACCGCTCTAATCCATATGGCTTTGTACATCCACAGCTTGAGCCATGTAGTTAACATCTGTCTTTCTCATCTTTTAATTACAGTAATGTTCTTCAGTCCTTCATTGTTCGATTTTGATTTCTTCCTTTTCACCTGTCCCTTGCCTCTTTTTTCTGAATTCTCTTCTGGAAAAATTATGCCTTTTTCTGTAAATTGAAAGTTTTCTGATAGAAAAATATTATCATTCCCCGCAACCTGTGTGTTATATAACAAAGCAGCATCCTTTTTAGTATGTATTCTTTTTACTTTACAGACATATATCAGTTTCTTTTTCTTCCTTGTTATTTGTTGTGAACTTCTTCCTTTCTTTCTTTTTTGTTTCCTTCTAAATGCTCTGAATGCTCAGATTTGAATTATGAATGCAAATATTCAGCAAAGTTGTCCAGGACATCATCTTGTTTCATAGGGGTTGAATGAACTTTACAGACAATAGATACATCATTTTTTTAAATGTGTTCCATTTGCTGTTTGCCTAACTTTATTTATCTTACCAGTCCAGTCATTAGTATATGTAACAACAACTCTCCAAGTCTTGCCAATTGCACAAGTGCAATCATTTACTTCTAATAATGGTAAGTAAATCATCTAGCTTCTGACATGAGGAACACAGATCACCAGTGTTATCCAGTATTCCCTTTAAATATACAGCACAATGGCACTAAATATACAGATTATAGCACAATGGCACTAAATATACAGAACCAACTGAATTTCCAACATCCTAGCAGATAGGTTCAGTGCTAACTTTACCCCCCCCCCCCCTCACCCCCTAGAGGGCCCATCTCTATACCGGAAGAATGCAAAGTTCCTATAATCATGGCTGCACAGGTAAAAAATACACTCTCCAAAGCCAAGAACACAGCATCCATGGGACCTGACAATATCCCAGGCTGCGTTTTACATGAACTACAGAATTAACTGGCACCCTACCTAAGTACCATGTTCAATCATAGCCTCACCTCAGGCTTTGTACCCACTGAATGGCCCACCGTGACGGTTGTCCCACTCCACAAAGGGGGAGCCACGACGGACCCTGGGAACTACCGCCCCATTAGCCTGATGAGCCTGGTCTGCAAGGCCATGGAATGTATCATCGTGGAACTCATAAACAAAGACATTGGTAATCTCCAAACTCTGGACCCTACCCAGTTTGGATTTGTAAAAGGCAGATCATGTCTCCTAAACCTGATTTGATTGACTTCTTTGAAGCAGTCACCAAAGCCATAGATGAGGGTAAAATGGTTCACACAGCTTATCTAGATCTCGCCAAGGCTTTCGACACCATCCCCCACTTTGGAATTATAGATAAGCTCACTAAACTAGGTATAAATCCCTATGTCACAAGATGGGTTGCCAACTGGCTCACGGACAGAACCCACACTGTGAAAGTAGCAGATTCCAAATCCGACTTCAGACCAGTGACAAGTGGAGTACCACAGGGTTCAGTCCTGAGTCCTCTCCTGTTTGGTATCTACTTCTCTGAAGTGCAGGCTAACACAGAGGGTCTTTAGCTAACAAAGTTTGCAGATGACTGCAAACTAGGAGCCATAATCAAAACTCCTAACGATGTGGACAAACTACAAAAGGGCCTCACTGAGACAGATACCTGGTGTCAAAGCCATGGCCTGAAGCTCAATGCCAAAAAGTGTATTGTCATCCCCTTTGGTAAAAACTCTGTACCCATGAACTACCACATAGCTGGTAGTCTACTTAATGCTGAAAATGTGATGAGACCTTGGGACACAGGTGGACAGTAGTCTCTCCTTTGATAATCACATCGCCACAGTGGTCAGGAAATCCTTCTACGTGGCTCATCTCATCACAAAAGGATTCTTATCCAGAAAAAAGAGGTCATTGTTCCCCTCTACTCATCACTCATTAGACCCATTATAGAGTACAATGCCCCTTTTGGTATGTACCTCACAAGACATCTACAACAACTGGAAAGACCACAGAAATACCTCACAAAGAGGATTACTGGCCTCAAACAGATGCCCTACGCAGACCGTCTCAAAAAACTACAGCTTTACTCCATCGCATATCGCCTACTCAGGGGCGATCTCTGCCTAACATACAAAGCTATGTCAAACCCAGAGCTGTTGGACATGCTCCACTTAAAGAAATCCCTACAAGCTACATGTTCTAGGGACCTAAACCTTGTCATCACAATAAACAGAACATGCTGGAGGGATAGATTCCTGTCCCAGAGACTTCTCATACTCTGGAACAGACTACCTATCTATGTCAAACAGAGCTCCTCATTAGCACTCTTCAAGAAAAATCTTGATGATTGGATGGGAAATGGGAAATTCACCCCAGGGATCACTTCTGTGGCTCTGCTCGACAGGGACACAGGAAAATAATTTTCTTGGGTGGCGAAAGCCAGGGTACCTTTTTTGGCTAGGCTTATATAGGCCCTAGGGCCAATAGCCTAGTACCTACCTATGAACCTATATGCATAGCATTTATTACATTGTACAGGATATTTGTGCTTTAGCAAGTCATTAATGACATACTTATTTAAAAAAATCCATTTTCAGCTTGAAGCAAACAAAAAATTATAAAAGAAAAGAATAATCAAAATCAGAAACCAGGGAATTCAAAGAGAACTTAAATCAATTTCTATGAGAAAAATCACACAGGCAATATACAACTAAATAAGTACAGTAAAGTTGTTGTTATGACCATACAAGTTCTGAAAGTTTTAAGTGGACTAAGTTGTTACATTTAACCAGCACTAGACAGTGATACCTTTGGATTTATGATGTGCGTTTTTAAGAGGAAAAAGATTAGTTAGTCTAAAAATAGAGCAGTCAATAATGAAATGTTAGGTTATGGATGTTTAAGAGACAGGAAGATGTTTGCTGTTTGAGAATTATAAAGTTATGTTGTTTCTTAAAGAGATGTGTTATAATGTGAATTAATCAGAGAGATCGAGTGGGAGGAGAGCAAAAGGGCCAAACACACCCATGTGGAGGGGAGCCAGTTAGTCAACTCATGCAATTTTGGATTTGCACTACCACAGCAGAGGTGCATTCTGCTGTAACCTAAAACATGAAAGAAGAGCTTAATGTTATAAATAAGCACTTTGCCATGGCAGCGATATTTAACAGTAACTGCAAAAATCAAGCCCAGGTGAGGAATGAAACCCCCTTTATACTTCCAGTACCAAGAATAAACCTGTTATGCAGTTCACATAAACTGATTTCCGAAGTCCTTCATCCCAGTTATTGAGAAAAGGATGTGGACCCTCTCATCCATCCCCCCAATGGAGGACCCCAAATTTGGGGAGATTCATGGGATGATCAGTCAGAAAGGGGAGATGGATAGTAGATACCACATCCTGTCTGCAAAACACTTCCACAAGAAGCTTTTTATGCACCCCAGAAGAAAATGTTTCGGCTGGTAATTAAGTCTGTATTGGAGAATTCTGAAGATGTGATACCTATCCCAAAGAAACAGGATATATTCTCACAGATTTACCTACTGGATTGAGACTCCCAAGACTGACTCCATTGGTGCTGTGGCTGTCCTTGGAAGGTTCTGATGCTGCAGAGTCCTCCTTTGTGCTCCTGGATGACGAATCAAGAACCATGGACCGATTTGTAAAAAAATGTTTGTATCCTCAGCATTTCTCCTGAGGGTGGCAAACTACTGCTGCTATGCAGTAAGATTTCAGTGAATAGTGGATGAAATGAGGCAAATTACTACAAGAGTTGCTGGTTGGACAATCTAAGCTTAAATTACAGTTACTGATGGCAACCATGTCAACTATAGCCAACTTTATCATGAGACTTGCATATAATTCAGCTTTCGGTGCAACTCAGGCAGCAGGCTCTGGCTGTGCGTTACTTACTTCCGCCAAGGTGACCTCCACCATTGCCCCCTTTGGTGGGTTTGCTGAATTTGGAGAAAATGAAAAAACTTGACATGGAAAACAAGGAAAGGGGAAAGCAGAATGTTTCTGCTTTTGGACTTAAATTCCAAACTCCATGGTCCACATTTTCAGGATGTAGTGGAAAAAAGAAACATTGCCGTGACATTTTTCAGAATAGTTGTCATCCCTTGGGACAGGAACAGTCAGCAGCAGCAGCAAGGATACTGAGGTCTAATCTCTGCAGACTTTCTTAACTGTCTCTTTCTGATGGTAGTTGGGGGTCATCTTTCCCTCAGCTTGCAGATGTAACTGACTATTGTGCAAGACAAATCGATAACTACAGTAATATTCAGAGGCTATATGACTCTGTCTCTTTCCACATGTCTGACATTCCACCTCCATTAAGAGAGAGCAGCAAGAAAACAAATGTTAAATATCAAAATGAAATATGCTGTCTGAGGTCCAACTATACAGGAAAAGATTAGGTTATTACTGTAGGTTCTTTTTGTTACCCAAAAAGACAAAAGATCTTGGGTCCATACTAGACTGGAGGAGTAAACAATTTTATCCCATAGAAAACATTTCAGATGGTCATGACGCTGTCCATTTTCCCTGCTTTTCAGAAGGAGATTGCATGTGCTCTTTGGGTCTCCAAGACACTTGTATACATGTAAACATTGCCAAAGAGTCCATGAACTTCTTATGCTTTTGGATCAGTCTCATCTCTGTTCCCAGCGTGCACATCAAATTTGATTTGCAGTTTCAGTAGACCAGATGCTGCAGTGGGGGAAAGTGTTTGTTTACATAAATGATTGTCTTCCAGCCACTCACACATAGAATAAGTTTTCTGGTTAAATAATCTTCTTTGAGTCTTGAGTGTAGCTTAGTAATTGGAAACTCCTTCCCTTGTAGAACTTGGTATCTCAAATCTTTCGGTTTCAGATAGTCTAAGTGCATTAGGACTAATGGCAGCAACTATATGAACAGTTCTCTTTACCAGGTTTTACATGAGAGCTCTAGATGGCACAACGCATCAAGATTTGAAGGAGTTGTAAGTTGCATTTCAGGTGTAGTCTTCATACTTCATACGTAACTCTGAGAAGTACATTTGAAAGCCCCACACCTGAAGTGAATGTCACCATAGATACTTGTGCTATAGGGTGGGGTGGGACATTTTAGTGGATGACTGTATAAGGTATATATATTCTGCAGATGAGAGCAGTCCTTCTCATTCTTTATGTCTTTTGGGGCTCCATCCCCCAAGGTACTATGGCTGTCTGCCCTTACAACATGACATTAGTTTTGTATAAAAACTAGCTGGACGGAACTTACTCTTATCCCCCAGTTGACATGATGGTATGTCAACAGGTTGCCTTCTGATTGCCGGTCACATTCTTGGGGAAGCCAGCTGTTCAACATTATACCACTCTTGCATTAGCTTACGTTATTTGCATTACATCCTGCCCAAGAATATTACTAAGCAGGCAGCTTTTCAAAACTTGATGCCTTTCATACACACTAACTGCCAGGAGCTCAAGTAGAGCTCCATATGTAAGGTAATTGGAGCGTCAAAAGCAAGCTTCAGAGCTTTCTTACAGCTGATGTCCGCTCCTTCACAGGCTTCATGCATCTAAAGATCAGCTAGTGATCTTTCAAGGCTGGACAGATAAGATGTTCATCCTTTTCACTGTTGCAGTAGTCTTTTAAACTATATGAGTTGTATCCTGCCTAGGATACAAAAACTGGCCAGCTTCACAAAGCTGTGGCTCCCTCCCACACCTTCACACTGACTGTCGATTGGACAGCCCAGTTGAGGGAAAACAGCAGAGTGAAGAGAGCCTCAGTACTTTCTTGCTGCCTCGAAAGGAAGCAGCTTAGAGGTGTCACAGGAGCAGCAGCTGGCCTTCAAGTTTTATTTTCTGGTTGATAAGTCCTGTCTGGGGAGCCCTTCCACAGAGAATTGGTGCCCTTTTAAGAAAATATTGCTATATTTTATTTTGTGTTTAAAAGCAGCATTTCCCTTTTAAGAAACCTGGTATTTTTTTTCACAATATCAGACGTTTCTCATCAGGGGCTACTATTTGTAGCTAAGGGCTTATTTTAAGCATAGTGGCCTTTTTTATAGTGAATGTGTACTGCATTTCCCAACATTTAAGTTACTGACATGTTTTAATTATTAGGAAGTGTTTTAACAGGGCAAGCACTTTTGGGGAAAAATGCTTGGTTTCTGACAGGGGTTTTCTGTATTTTTGCTTGTACTTTAAAATGTGATTGTGCGGAGAAATGCAAGTGTATGTATGCTGCTTGTGAACACTTCTTTCTTTAGCAACTTGAATTTAACTGACCGCTTCCAGTATTGCTTATGAATTTAAGTCCTCTTCCAAAGCCATAGTATAGATATTTAGATATACATACCAAGTCTTGCTGGTTCATCTGCTGTTGTACTAAAAAAAACAAAAGGATCCCATGCCTCCACTGAGGACCAAGTCTTTGCCATTGTAGTGGCCATCCATTGTTCCTGAAACAATTCACTTGCTTCTCCAGTTCATGTAATGTAACCTTTCAGTCACCATGAACCTAGGATGTTCTTCGTGTTTCACTGTTGCAGTCATCACATTTGGGTTATCTTCCTGCAGGTAGCCCTCAGCCAACCTGAATACCAGAGTCTTGGATTCCTGAGTCGGATGCTGTCTCATCTTCCATGACTTCAGGTCGTCAGGGGTATAAAACATGCAGCCGATGCCATTACATCAGTCTTTCTTGCCGTGCGGTGCTTCAAGCAGAAGCAGTTTGCAAGTGCCGGTCAGCATACTCCTGAAATTTTCGTTTTCGAGTTTCAGAACCGAAGTCTTCAAAGAAAGCTAAGTACCCCAAAGATCCTTTTTCTTGCTCTTATCCAATGTCAGTAAAAGTTAATAATCGTCTTACCTGTGGAAAGCAAATACCTCATAAAGATTTTTATTCATACTGCATTCCTTGCTTAGGCCAGACCACAATGTCCCTCGCTGTCAGTTTTGTGCCTTGTTCAACCCCCAAACTATTCATCATCGGGCTATATTTGCAGCAAATTATTTTGGTACTCGGTATAACTATCCAGAAATGGCTTTGGTAAGCCATCCGGCTACCAATATTCTGAAAAATCGTAAGGATAAAGACAGAGACAGAACGCATAGGTCCAAAACTGCCGACGATGCTTCCATTAAGCTAGTTGCCAGTTTGCCAGTACTCAGTGAGGCACTTCCGCAGCCCCTGATACCAGCTACCTCAGATTCGCAAGACTCTATCCATTCGGACTCTGGTATGCCGCAAGATGCTTCTTCGACTATGGAACCTGCGGATGTCTCTACCTTGGATGGGTTCGGAGCCGCTCTGCAGGCACCGGCTTCTGAGGGTGTATTCAAGCCTACAGACTTGCATTATAAACCGACGCCATCTTCTTCATCCAGGCCTAAAACTCGACCCACGCCTAGAAAACTGACGTCCAAACTGCATTCTCAGGCCCATATGCCTAAAAACAAATGCTTAGAATGGCTGAAGACCTTATTACCTTAATTAGGGGAAGCCAGCGTTCCCCCTCTAAGAGACCTAGAACGTGATTTTCCTTCTGATTCTTCTGATCAGGAATCTGATATTTCTATTTCTTCTGATTACCAGTATTTGCCCTTATCTACCTACGAGGAGTCTTTTGCAGAGGATTCCATTCCCTCTGCTTCCCCTCCCCTCCAGAAGATTTTTCTTTTGGTGAAACCTTGCACACTTAGGGAACATTTCCGCTGGGAAAGCCAGGATTACTCTGACTCCAAAAAGAGGTTTAGGGAATTCTTACTCCTCCCTCAGCATAGGTCTTTAGCTATCCCTCCTGTTCTGGACATTGTAAATGATGCTTTCTTGGAATCTAGCCTTTCCCCAGACACTTTACCTCCAGCTCCCAGAAAACCTGACAGATATTACAGAGTACTTAACTCTCACAAGTTCCTCTTTAAGAATCCTTCTGCGGATCCAAAGACCATTTCCCAAGGACCTAAGGTCATTAAGGCTACTGCTGCCAAAAACCCTACTCCTTCTGGTAGAAATTCTAGACCCCTGGTCAGATGGGGTAAGAAGGTGTATACTTCTGCTACTTTGGCCATTAGTGCTTTAAATTACCAGTTTCATATGTTAAAGTACCAGCAGCATATCATGGGACTACTTAAACAGAAAATGATGTGGATTCCTGACTGTGATGAACACAAAGAATTACAGGATTTAATGCATTCTGCAGAACAAGTTGGTAAACATACTTTGCAATGTGGTTTTGATTCTTTAGAATTATCTTGCAGGGCTGCTGTCACTGGGTCTGTACTTAGAAGGCATGCTTGGCTTAAGGAGCAAAACTTGCCAGATCATGTTAAAGCTAAAATTACTGGATGTTCCCTTAAACCAAGACCACCTGTTTGGCAACAAAGCAGAAGTCCTCAAAAAGATGGATGAAAAAGCTAAATCTATGCAAACTGTTAAAGATTTCCTGCAAGTACAGCCTCCCAGATTTAGTAGGCTTTGGCCTTCAAAGAATTGGTCCTTTCCAGCCTCTTCCAGGCCTTCTCAGTCCAAACCCAGGAACAGCAGACCACCTAGGTTCCTTAGGAGGAAAGCTCGCCCTGCATGCAAAAAACTGGGAACTCATTACCCAGGACAAATGGGTTTTGAATATAGTTTCTCAAGGATACAGTTTCCACTTCCACACCCTAACAACCTCAAACGGTTGGCCAGACCTACCCCCAAATCAGTGGGCAGAGGCTCTACAGCAGGTTCTCTCTCTTCTAAGCATCAGGGCTATTCAACCTGTCCCAGCAGAAGAAAGGGGACAAGGTTTTTATTCAAGACTTTTCCTGGTACCCAGAAAAGACAGCTCCTGGCGTCCTATCCTGGACCTCTCTACTCTAAACACCTTTTTGGTAATCCCAAAATTCAAAATGCTAACACTTCAACAGCTGCTTCCTGTGCTAGACAAAGATGCTTGGTTGGCCACCTTAGATTTAAAGGAAGCTTGCCTGCATATTCCAATTAGGGAATCTTGCAGGAAATACCTACGCTTCAGGGCAAGCTCCATGCTCTCAGTTCTCTGCACTTCCTGCGCCCAAGGTATTCACAAAGTGTCTAGCTCCAGCCATTGCATTTTGCAGGCAGAGAAATATTCAACTCTACCCATACTTGGATGATTGTCTGATTCAGGCAGAAAGCCAGGATTTGCTATTAAAACATCTGGCATTCATACTTCTGACCTCACTGGGGTACTCCATAAATGCAAATAAATCTCATCTAGTACCCTGCCAACAGATTGTATTCCTGGGAGCAAGCTTGAACACAACTTCCCAGATGGCTTTCCTCACTCCAGAGAAACAAGTTTATTTGACAGCCTACTTCAAACTACTGGCCACAAAGACCCAGCTATCTGCAAAGAAAATTCTGTAAGCCCTGGGGTTCATGGCCTCTTGCATTCTACTAATTCTTTATGCAAGACTGCATATGAGGAAACGGAATCTAAAAAGCCCATGGTGTCAACATTCTCAGGACCTGGAATCAATGATTCATATCATTCCTTGTATAAAGACAGAGTTCCTTTGGTGGGCAGAGGCCTGCTACCACAGCAAGGGGCTCCATTTCACTCTTCCCCCCTGCTGCCCAAACCCTAACAACAGATGCAACAGACTATGCATGGGGGGCTCACTTGGCAGGGCAGTGCATTTAGGGCAAATGGAACCTGAGACAGATGCACCTGCATATCAACCAAAACGAAATGTTAGCTGTACAGAATTCCCTGACAGCCTTCAAAGACGACATTCTTACAGGACAATTATTGGCAAAGACAGACAACACCACAGTTATGTGGTACATAAACAAGCAGGGGGAACCCACTCGTACCCTCTCTGCAGACTAGCCATGGCTCTGTGGAACACAGCCTTGAGCTACCAAGTGCACTTACAGGCTCAATTCCTGCCAGGCAAGCTAAATTCTCTGGCAGACGACCTAAGCAGAAATCTCATGGACCCGCACAAATGGAAACTGGAACCAAAAATATTCAACCTCTTAAGGAACAAATGGGGGACTCCAGAGATAGACCTGTTGACCTCCCCTCAGAACTACCAATTGGACAAATTCTTTACAAAGACTTCCCACAGTCAAGCTTGGAAAGTGGATGCCCCGTCCTTTACGTGAGAAAGCCTCTCGGTTTTATGCCTTTCCCCCTCTGCCTCTCCTCTCGAAAGTTCTGCTAAAGATCAAACAGGATAAGCCAAGGACAATACTGATTTCAACAGACTGGCCACACCAGCACTGGTACCCCTTCTTGCGCAGTATGACACTGCTGGAACCATAGCACCTGCCTCAGACCCCTTCCCTGCTGTCCCAGCAGGCGGGCCAGATTCTGTACCCTCAGCTTCAAACCCTGAACCTTGCAGCCTGGCTAATTCCTTGAGCTCTCCAATAGCGTCCCTCAGTAAGCAGGTGCTAGATGTCATTCTGGAGGCAAGGAGGCCTAGTACTAGAAAATCATATGCTGAAAAATGGAAAAGATACTGTTCCTGGAGCCAGACTCAGGGGATAGGCACAACTGTGCCCAGATTGCCTCGTATGCTTAAGTACTTAACAGAAATGCTCCACAAGGGCCTATCCTTCTCATCAATTAAAATTCATGCTTCTGCCATTTCAGCATATTATAATACTGAACCACCCCTCTTCTCTCACACCCTGCTAAAGCAATTCCTCAGAGGGGCCAAAAATTTAAGACCCCCCAGGAGAGCCCCTACTCCAGCGTGGGACCTTAACTTTGTATTGGCGAAGCCCACTTTCCCTCCTTTTGAGCCAGCTGCAACTGCAGAGTTGAAATTCCTTTCTTGGAAAACAGCCTTCCTTCTAGCCATCACTTCAGCAAGAAGAGTGTCTGAATTACAGGCCCTCATGGCAGTGGAGCCCTTCATCATCTTCCATGTAGACAGGGTTTCTCTCAAGACCAATCCTTCCTTTATGCCCAAGGTGGTGACTAGTATAGCCCTAAATCAGTCCATTCATTTGCCTACCTTTTTCCTGAATCCACAAAACAAAGGAGAACGAATACCACACTCTTTGGACGTGCACAGCCAACTTAGATTTTATTTGGACAGGACTAAGCCTCTCGGAAAATCTGAACAGCTGCTAGTTGGCTTTGCTGCAGGGGCAGAGGAGAAGGCCATTTCAGAGCAAACCATTTCTAAATGGATAGCCCATTGCATTCATTTCTGCTATAAGCACCATGGAAAACCTACCCCACAGGGGATATCACATTCCACCAGAGCTGCATTTACCTCTACAGCCTTTCTACAAGGAGTCCCTACCAGGGACATCCTAGAAGCTGCTACCTGGAGCTCTGTACATACCTTCACCAAGCATTACCACATGCCTTTTTTTTTTCCCAAATCCATAGCTGGTTTTGCCACTGCAGTCTTGCAGGGCTTAATAGCTTGCCCTAATGCTCTCTAACTTCCTCAGCTTTGGGAATCAATCCAAATGTGATGACTGCAACAGTAGTGAAACATGAAGAACATAGTACAGTTGTGTACACTTACCATAAATGTAGCTCTTCAAGTGTATTCACTGTTGCAGTCCTGGTTACCCTCCCTCCAACCCCTCCCCTTGACTTCTCTTGGCTCTACCTTTACTTCTTGGTGTATTTGCTTTTTGATGGTGGTGTACCATAACATATAATTGCTTCCCATTGTGGGGGCACCTGACATCTGGGGCAAGAAAAACTGATGTATGTTTTATACCCCTGACGACCTGACATCATGGAAGAAGAGACAGCATCCGATGCAGGAATCCAAGGCTCTGGTATTCAGGCCACCTGAGGGCTACCTGCAGGCAGAGATAACCCAAAAGTGATGACTGCAACAGTGAATACACTCAAGCATCTACATTTATGGTAAGTGTACACAACTGTACTTTCAGCCATGTCCTCTTCAGCTGTTCTATTGTCCAATTCGGACATGGGAGAGCTGTCTTCCTTGGGTCTGGGAAACACTCCATGATGCTTTTCTTGGTGTAGCTGGGGAAAGAGACCTCTTGACAGGGCTGAAGTGCTGTCCCCTAGTCAGTCTTCTTTCAGGGTGTTACCTGCAAAGAAAAAAAGGTTAGATGGTGTTCATTTGAAGACACTATGTCTGTTCAAAAAGATGATTTTCTTAACTTAACTAGGCATTTATTACAGGTTGTTAATTCTTGTGCTCAGAAATACTTAATTAAGGGAAATGTCAGTAAATAAATTCTTGAGGAAAATTTCTCAGAGGATTCTGACATAGGCAGACACTGCTTCTTCTCCAGGAGATTCCCAAGCCCAAAACACTGATTCAGAAGAAACTCGGTTCTCACCACCTTCTTTGGAGGAATTTTCTTTCAGACTATTTCCAAGAAGAATGAGGTGTTTTGTGGGAACAAGTGGATGCTCCCCCTGAATTGTGGCAATATTACATGATCTGATGTCAATTTTCATTCTGTCCGCAACTCTTGGGTTCAGATCCGGTCCTCAGGTCCATCTCTGCTGTTACTAAAGATTGTGGTAACCAAGGAGCTCCCAAGTTTTTCCCTTACCCATAATGCACCAGCCCCAAGCTACCCGAGATCTTGTTTGCTGCTTTCCACAAAAGAAGTGGTTGACGTCGCTCTCCAGCTTTCACAGATAAGCGATAATTGTTATCTTCCAAACTCTTATATCTTCTAATATTTTATAATGTTTCTTACATTTCTAATCCCTTACTTCGTACAACATCATATTTCTTCTGTTACCATAGTTCATAATTTTTTCTTTCACTTTATCTATTGTACAGTATTTGTACTGCTTGAATTACTATCGTTAGTAATTTTCTTTCCTTTTACCTTTCTACACCTTAGTGTACCTTTCATTATTATCACTGGTAGTTTTCTTTCTGCATTCTTTCTTTCCAAATAAAAGGCCATAACTTCAACCCTAGTGCTCTAGTAAAATGAAAAAATAAACTTATATTAAAAGGATTACTGCTATCTGCTTTTGGAGTGGTGATATCTTGGGCCGAATCTACCAAAAGTCAAGTAAAGAATTGAAGCCTTCATCTCTGAAACCTTCCACCTCATCCACCCCAGATGTTCTTCATGTTTCACTGTTGCAGTCATTACATTTGGGTAATCTGCTGGCAGGTTGCCCTCAGTCGGCCTGAATAACAAAGTCTTGGGTCCTGCGTCGGTTGCTGTCTCCTCTTCCATGATGTCAGGTCATCAGGGGTATAAAACATGCAGCCAACACCATTTTATTCAGTCTTTCTTGCCGCGCAGTGCCCAAAGCAGAAGCAGTTCGCAAGTGCCGGTCGGCCGACTCCTGAAATTTTCGTATTCGAGTTTCAGAACCGAAGTCTTCAAACTAAAGCTAAGTACCCCATTGGGGAAACGTTTTCTTGCCCCTTACCGATGTCAGTAAAAGTTAATACTTGCGGGAAGCAAATACCTCATAAGGATTTTCATTTGTACTGTATTCCTTGCCTAGGCCTTGTTCACAACGTGCCTTGCTGTCAGTTTTGTGCTAGATTTAACCAATGCAATATTAAGCGTTATATATTTTTGCTTCTAAATGTTTTGGTTCAAGGTTTAACTATCCCGAAATGTCGTCGGTTAGCAATCTGACTATCGGAGTTCACAAAAAATGCAAGGAAAAAGAGACAGACCGTCGAGGTCCAAAACCGACAACAAAACTTCTCCTAAGCCAGTCGCTGGTTTGCCTGTACTCAGTGAGGCTCTTTCGCAGCCCCTGATACCCTCTACTTTTGAGTTGCAGGGCTCTACCAAGACCCATTCGGAGTCCGGTATGCTGAGAGAGATTCTCAGAGTATTGAACCCGCGGATGTCTCTCCCTTGGATGGGTCCAGAGCCGCTGAGCAGGCACCGGCTTGTGAGGTTGTTTTCAGGCCTCAAGAGTTTTATATTAAACCGATGCCAGCAACAAAAACAAGGTCCTATGTCTAAAAAAACCGACGCATGAGCCACGGGCTCAGGCCCCTATGCCTAAAAACAAATGATCAAAATGGCTGAGGATTTAATTACCTTGATCAGGCCCCCCCCCCTGCTAAGAGGCCTAGGCAAAGCACTGATTATGAATCTTCAGATCAGGTTTCCATTTCTTCTGATTCCTTGTCTGATCAGGAATTGTCTATTCCACCCTATGAGAATTCTGATGCAGATGAATCCATCCTGTCTGCATCTCCTCCTGAGGATTACTCTTTTGGAGAGACCTTGTATACTTTAAGGGAACATTTTCACTGGGAGAGTCAGGACTTCTGTGAATCAAAAAAGAGGCTTAGGGATTTCCTTCTTCTTCCTCAGCATAGGCCTTTGGCAATACCTCCTGTATTAGACATTGCTGATGATGTGTTCTCTGAAACAAGTATGGCTCCTGATTCCCTGCCTCTGGCTCCTAGTAAGCCAGACAGATATTACAGGGTTCCTGACTCCCACAAATTTATTTTCAAAAATCGTGCTGCTGATCCTGAAACTATTTCTCAGGGTCCCAAGGGTGTTAAGGCTTCTACAGCCAAAAATCCTACCCCTTCTGATAGAGATTCCAGGGTGCTGGATAGATGGAGTAAGAAGGTTTATACGTCTGCAACCTTGGCAATCAGGGCTTTAAACTGCCAGTTTCATATGCTTAAATATAAACAGCATGTTATAGGCTTACTGAAACAGAAAATGATGTTGATTTCTGATTGTGTGGAAAATAAAGAGTTACAGGATTTATTGCATTCAGCAGAACAGGTTGGAAAGCATACTTTGCAATGTGGTTTTGATTCCTTGGAGGCCTCTTGTAGGGCCGCCGTTACTTGATCTGTGATTAGAAGGCATGCCTAGCTCAAGGAGCAAAATCTGCCTGATCCTGTTAAAGCTAAATTGTTGGATTCCCCTTTGCAGCATGATACTCTGTTTGGTAATAAGGCAGAAGAGGTTTTAAAGAAAATGGAAGACAAAGCTAAATCTATGCAAACTGTAAAAGATTTATTGCAAGTGCAGCCACACAGGTTCAGTAGGCACTGGCCTATTAAAAATTGGTCCTTTCCTGTGTCCAACAGAGCCACTCAGGGCAAACCCAGGCGCTCAAAAGGTTCCAGATATCAATCACAGGGTTCTTACAGGTCAAAGCAATGGGGTGCCTCCACCTCCAAATCTGGAGGAAACAAAGCACAGCCCTACAGTAAGCAGTCTCAATGACTTTCCAATACCATCTCCAAGCACTTATCCTTTGACAGCCCCCTTGGGGGGAAAACTAGCACTTCATGCTCAAATTGGCAGTTAATTACCCAGGGCAAGTGGGTATTAAACATAGTGTCTCAGGGGTACAGATTTCATTTCCATACTTTGCCAATTCCAAACGGATGGCTGGATCTGCCACCAAACCAGTGGGCAGAGGCCCAGAAACAAGTCATGTCCCTCATGGATATGGGGGCTATTCAAACGGTTCCAGAAAAGGAAAAAGGAGAAGGTTTTTATTCAAGACTTTCCTGGTACCCAGAAAAGACAATTCATGGTGTCCAATACTGGACTTATAGATTCTGAACACGTTCGTGGACATTCCAAAATTCAAAATGCTGACTTTACAACAGTTACTGCCTATGCTAGGCAAGAATGCTTGGTTAGTAACTCTAGACTTAAGAGGCATACCTGCATATCCCAATAAGGGAATCTTGCAGAAGATACCTCCGCTTCAAAGCAGGTTTTTTGCCTTACCAATTCTCTGCACTGCCCTTTGGCTTATCTACTGTGCCCAGGGTCTTTACAAAGTGCCTGGCACCAGTAATTACATTTTGCAGACAAAGAAACATTCAAATTTATCCTTATCTGGACGATTGTCTCATTCAAGCAGAGGACAAGGACACTTCTTCAACATCTGGCATTTGTAAAAAGGCTTCTAGCATGCCTAGGTTACACTATAAATGAAAGGAAATCACAACTGGTACCCTCTCAAATAATTACATTCCTGGGTGCAAGCTTGAATATAACTGCCCAGATGGCTTACCTCACGCCAGACAAACAAAGGCAACTGACAACATACTTCAAACAAATGGCAACAAAAACCCAGTTATCTGTAAGACAAATGCTGCAGGCTTTGGGGTTCATGGCATCCTGCATTCTACTAATTCCATATGCGAGACTGCATATCAGTGGTACCTAAAAAGTTTATGGAGTCAACATTGTCATGATTCCTCTCATTCCCTGCCTACAACAGGAGTTTCTTTGGTGGGCAGAGACATGTCACCAAAACAAGGGACTGACATTCACTCTACCCCCTGCCACCCAAACCCTAACTACAGATGCATCAGGCTATGCTTGAGGGGGCCCACCTGGCAGGGAGATACATTCAGGGCAAATGCAGCCCAAACCAAATGCATCTGTATATCAACCAGAAAGAAATGCTAGCTGTTGAGAATGCTCTGACAGCCTTCAAAGACTTGCTTCATCCAGGACAACTACTGATAAAGATGGACAACACCACAGTTATGTGGTACATAAACAAGCAGGGGGTACACATTCAACCCCCTTTGCAGACTAGCCATGGCTTTGTGGAACACAGCCTTGACTTACCAAATACATCTTCAAGCTCAATTCCTGCCAGGAAAGCAAAATACTCTGGCAGATGACCTAAGCAGAAATCTTATAGACCCGCACAAATGGAAACTGGATCCACAAATCTTCAGCATGTTAACACAGAAATGGGGGAGACCAGACATAGATCTATTTGCCTCTCCCCAAAATTATCATGTGGACAAATTCTGCACAAGCGCTCATCACAAAAAAGCTTGGAAAGTGGATGCTCTGTCCTTCAGCTGGAAAAACCTAGCAGTCTATGCCTTTCCCCCTCTGCCTCTACTCTCCAAGGTCGTACTAAAAGTCAGACAAGCAAAAACAAAAATTATCCTAATTGTTCTGGACTGGCCTCGCCAGCACTGGTACCCGCTTCTAAGGAATATGTCACACCTTCCTCCATGGTACTTGCCTCAAATACCTCATCTACTGTCTCAGCAGAACTATCAAATTCTGCACTCAGCTCCAAACTATGAATCTTGCAGCATGACTAATCAACTAATTATTCAAACCACACCTCTCAGTAAATCTGTGATGGATGTCATTTTGGAAGCCAGAAGGCCTAGTATTAGAAAATCTTATGCTGATAAGTGGAAGAGATTCTGTGCTTGGAACCAAGCACAAGGAATAGACACAGCAAAGCCCAATATTCCTCAGATTTTACAATACTTAACTGAGGTGCTTGACAAGGGCCTATCTTTTTCTTCAATAAAAATCCATGCCTCTGCCATCTTGGCTCATTACAACAGAGAGCCTCCCCTCTTTTCTCATCCACTGCTTAAGCAATATCTTAGAGGGGCCAAAAATGTAAGGCCTCCCAGGAGAGCACCAACTCCTGCATGGGACCTCAATTTTGTGCTGGAAAAACTCCCCCTGCCTCCTTTTGAACCAGCAGCTACTGCGGATATAAAATTTCTATCTTGGAAAACCGCTTTTCTTTTAGCAGTTTCAGCAAGATGGGTTTCAGAACTACAGGCTCTCATGGCAGTGGAGCCTTTCATTATATTTTACCTGGACAAAGGTGGCCCTCAGGACCAATACTTATTTTATGCCTAAGGTGGTATCCAGTGTGGCTCTTAACCAGACCATTCACCTGCCAACATTTTTCCCAAATCCGCAGAACAAGGGCAAGCAGATTCTGCATTCATTGGATGTACACAGACAACTAAGATTCTATTTAAACAGGACCCAATTTCTAAGAAAGTCTGAGCAACTACTGGTAGCATTTGCTGCAGGATCAGAGGGGAAGGCTATATCAAATATTTCTAAATGGATAAGCCACTGCATTCGTTTCTGCTATTTGCACCATGGTAAACCTATGCCCAAGGGGATCAGATCACATTCCACCAGGGCTGCCTCTACTTCAGCAGCTTTTCTCAGTGGGGTCCCAACCAAAGACATTAGAAGCTGCTACTTGGAAATCTGTTCATACCTTCACAAAGCATTATCATTTACCTCTCTTCTCCAAATCCAGGACAGGCTTTGCCACTGCAGTCCTGCATGGTCTTATAGCCACTCCTGATGCTGTTTAGTTCCATCCTCCCAGCCATAGCTTTGGGATTCTACCCAAATGTAATGACTGCAACAATGAAACACGAAGAACATAGTACAGTTGTGTACACTTACCATAAATGTAGATGTTCGAGTGTATTCACTGTTGCAGTCTGGGATACCTTCCTAGAGCACCCCACTGAGGAGGTCCCTAGGAAGAAGTGCAAGAGGAAGCACTTGGACTGTCCACAAGAGTCAGTCATGGAGGATACGCACTTCAAAGAACGTGAAGGGACCCCATGATCACTTTCTGAAGATATCTCATTTGGAGACATCCTTAAGATCCTTAAACAGAGAGGTGATTGGACACCCAGCAACCCTACATCTGAGGAGTTTGTATTCCTGGAAGCTTTTGGTACTGGCCTGTCTACCTCCTGGGTTACTCCACCCGCCTATGAGCTTATTGATTTGGTCTCTCGGTGGGCAGGGAAGGAACCTGACACAGTTGAACCCATACCCAGAAGACCAGACAAGATTCTGGAGCCTCCTTTGGGTTCATAGGTTCATAGATTAGTACTAATCTATGAACCTATGGGGGAAGGAGTTTTGGGCTAAAGTGGTGTTCGTTGATGCCGTGGTCATGGCGGTGGCCACCAAAAAGGAATTTGCTGACCAGAGTTCCACTGCTCATCCCCCTAACAGGGAGTCTAGAGTGATGGACAAGTTTGGGAAGAGTGTTTATGCTTCAGTGACCTTCGGCCTAAGGTTGCTGAATTATTTGGCACATTTTATAAGGTTGCAGAGGGATTTGATTAAGGAACGTTTAGATACCTGCTCAGGATTCATATCTGCAGAGGCCCAGTCATCTGTGATTTCTCAGTTGACTACCCTAAAATCTATTTTGAATTCATCCACAAGGCTTTTATTTGCATGCAGCCGAAGGTGCCTCATGGGCAGCAGGTTCAGGCATTTCCATCAGGAGACATGCCTGAAGCACTTGCTTGATTTTGCAGAGCTCTTCAAGTCTTCGTTTGTCAGTGCTTCTTTTGACGACATGTCTTTGTTTGACCCCAAAGTGAAAGACACATTATCCAGGTGTAAGAAGGATGGAAAGACCCTTTCTGCAGTGGGCATATGTTTTTGACCCCTCAAAGGTCCTTTTCTAGGAATCAACAAAGTGGTTAAAAGATGTGGCTCAAGAAGTCCCAGGGTCCTTTCCAGGACACACATGGCGAAGGTTTCGCTAGGGGTTTGTGGGGGGGATTGTAATAGCTGATGTGGCCCGTGTGACAGAGGAGGCCTGCAAAACCAGGTTTCCAGAGATTCTTTCTGTGGCAGACCCTACCAGTGCTCCTGAAAGGAGGCCCGATTGTCCACCTCTGGAGGCAATCTGGGCTCAATTATTCCTGCACCATATCTACATGACTGGCTCATTACTGTCCTGACCAGGCATCAGTTGATAAGGGTAAGAGATCAGGTTCTTCAGACGTGCTTATCTGGGAATAACCATAAACTACTACAAGTCTCAACTACAACCAACTCAAAGTTTGGAATTCATAAGAGCAATTTTTAACACAAAGTTAATGTTAGCTTCACTGCCTCCCTTGAGAGTACAAATTATCAGATCACAGGTCAGAAAAATAATCTGCAGTACCAAACTTTCAGCCCACTTGTTCCTTCAAGCTCTAGGATCAATATCAGCAGTGATAACCTTAGTACCTTTAGCCAGATTTTATATGAGGATTCTCCAGTGGATGCTAGGAACACATTGGCCAATACTTTGCCAACTCATGTCAACTCAGATAAGAATTTCTCAGAGATGCAAGAAAGATCTCAGCTGGTGGATTCAATCAGAGCACATTCTACAAGGCCATCCATTCATTCCCTTTCAGCACAAGGCCATAGTGACCACACACACTTCCTAGTTGGGGTGGGGGATATTTTCTGGAAAAACAGTCCAAGGCACTTGGTCCTCCAAAGAGGGCAACTTGCATATCAGTGTCCTAGAGATGAGAGCAGTACTTTTAGCATTGCAGGCCTTCCAGGATGCTTTCCCTCTAGCGATGATTACTGACATATTGTCCATTTGAATTGCAGTTTGGTACATCAACAAACAAGGAAGGATCAGGTCATACCCCTTGTGTCGAGAAGCACTCTCAAGTGTAGCAATGAGTGATCTCATCCAGTTGCTTTCTCATAGCAACACACATTCCAGGGAAGTCCAGTGTGATAACAGACAAACTAAGCAGGTACATTCTTCTACCTCACGAGAGATCTCTCAAAAAGAAAGTGTTGGGAATGATTTTTCATCAATGGGGCCAGCCTTGCTGTGATCTTTTTGCTTCCTCCCTAAACAACAAATGCAGCAGCTATGTTTCCCTAATCCCCCCCTGTGGAAATCACCGAAGGATGCTCTACTTCACGAATGTCCCACTGGTCTACTTTATGCCTACCTATCAATCCCATTAATTACGAAATTTCTGCAGAAAGCTGCCAGGTTGAAGAGCAAAGTCATACTCATTGCACCTTTCTGGCCTCGGCAATTTGGTTTCCCTTCCTTTGACTTCACTTACTTCACCAATTTCAGACCTCCTGTCTCACCTGATGGGCATGATCCATCCAGACATTTCAGGCTGATGGCCTAGTTTCTCCAATTCCATTAGTAGCCAGACAAC
This sequence comes from Protopterus annectens, assembly GCF_019279795.1. Lineage (NCBI taxonomy): Eukaryota > Metazoa > Chordata > Ceratodontiformes > Protopteridae > Protopterus > Protopterus annectens. Next base: position 383,206,924 of record NC_056740.1, on the reverse strand, counting down.
CAATGCTCTCTTCCCTGCCCGACATATCCTTTTATTTTCTCATATACCTTCAACATGAAAACTCTGTACAAGTAAATGGAAAAGATTTATTTACTTCTTCTTCTTTCGGCTGCTCCCATTAGGGGTCGCCACAGCAGATCAACTGTTTCTATTTCTTCTTTTTATTTTTAATAAAAAGATTTATTTACTGGGCACAACAAAATCATGTTGACCCATTTTCAGCTCCAATACATAACATACTCAAGTTTTTAGCTTTACTTTTTAAAGAAGGAGCTAGTTCCTCGAACATTAAAGTTCATTTAGAAGCAATATCAAATTTTCAAAGTGGGTTTGAAGGTTCTTCAGTAACCTGTTATACATTGCGCAGAACTTTCTTGCGAGGCACTCTTCTTTTGAGACCCCCATTTAAGGACCCTACCTCCCCATGGGATCTCAACCTGACACTGTAGGCTCAACTACATTCCCCCTTTGAACCAGCAGCTAAGTTTGAACTTAAGTATCTTACCTGGAAAACTGTTCTTTTAGTAACTGTTACCTTTGCTAGATGAATTTAAGAGATTATAAACTTTGTCTTCAAAACCTCCATACCTGATCTTTTACAAGGAGAGAGTGACTCTAGGAACAAATGCGTCCTTCCTTCACAAGGTGGTGTCAGAATCTGATATCAATCAATCCATTAATTTATGAGTATACTTTCCTAATTTTGCAAACAAGGGTTAATTCTTGTTACATTATTGGATGTTCAAAGGCAATTACCTGCATAGAAAAAAGATCAGAACAACAGACCAATTATTTGTTTCCTTTGCAGAATTGAAATTGGGTAAACCAGTTGCAAAAGTAACGTTAGCCAGTGGCTAACTGATTGACTTTATTTCATTTATCTATAACAAATTGGGTATTACCTTGCCAAAACTGGTACAAAGTCATTCAGTTCGATTCATGGCAACATATGTGCAGTAGCAACTTGGGCTACTACCCATACCTTTGTTACTTATTACAGATTGGATATGGTCTCCAGGGGTAGAGCATCGTTTGGCTCAACTGTGCTCAGGAATATCCTTCCTTAGAGTCCACCCGGGACTGTAGGTAGCTGGGGACCCTGTCCCAACAGTTGAGAACAGAATGAAAATTCACATCATCAGATGAAGAAGTTATGTACTAGCCATAATGTTCCGTCTGTGTTGTCCATTTTCATTCTTCCTCAACTTCCCGCCCATCAGCCCCTATTCCTTCTGTTTTCAAATTTCTGGATGAATGAGTTCTTAGAGGGACATCACTGCCCTTTTATATTGAGCTCCAGATATATTTTTCTTCCATTATGGAGCATGTGCAATTTTATGTCTCCTAGAGTTATGCATGTCAAATGTTCCCTTTCTCGTAAATTCAGCAAACAAGATCTGAGGTAGCTTAGGGCTGGTACATTATGGGTAAAGGACAAGCCTGAGAGCTTCTTGGTTACCACAAGCTTTAGTAACGGCCGAGTCGGATCCGAGGATCGGATTCAAACCCAACAGTTGAGGAAGACTGAAAATGGACAACACAGATGGAACGTTATGGTGAATACTAACTTCTTTTTATGAGTGGATAAATGCACTACCTTCTCCAAAGCCAAATATCTACCAGTCTCCTACAGAGCTGAGCTGCTGTTAAGCTTTCCTCTTTTTAAACTACTTCAGCCAGATGCCTGCCAACCTGTTGCAGCCAAGCCCCATAATAAAAACACCCTCTAGAACCTCTGCAACCTCTCCCAATTAACTCCCTCACTCCAGACTCCCCAAACCAAACTGCACTGTACTGACCATTCCTTCTCCATTCTTGCACTCCTGCTCTGGCAGTCCATCGCCCACCACCTAAAAAAAGTCTCCCGTCCTCCCCCCATCAGAGCACAATTCAAAAGACATCTCCAATCAAATTTTTACTGCTTTTCCACTGGACAAATCACCTAACTCCCTCCTCACCTGCTTAGGTTTATAGGCAAGTACTAGACTACCTGCCTTTGCAGGACATTATACGCCTGGCCAAATTTCCTTTCATAGGTAAGAATCAAACCCTGTCCCTTGTAACTGTGAGGTAAACACTTTAACCATTATACCAACCCCCGACCCTCGCAGAAGCATTACTTCTGATTCAACTCTCTTTTCTTACCTGCTGCTTCCCTCTCTTAGTTACTACTCTCATTTGTTTTTCTACTCTCTTAATAATACTTGCATATTGTTTGTCGTCTAAGATTCTCTGCCTACTGTGATTTGTTCTGTTTATTTATTTATTTTTGGTGAATTTCTTCACCCATTCCCTCCCCCTGTGGATAAAGAAGGCAAAGTATTGGAATAAATTTGGTAAGAACATTTTTTCTTCCACTTCAGCTTTCAGAATTCTTAGCTGTCAGGCAAACATGTTGAAGTTTTATTCTATTTTGTGCGGTCTGAAGGAATACTCTGCCAGACTTCCTTCAGAGTGTAGCTCCTGAGTCCTTTTGTTTCTAATATGTTTCATTTATATAAACATGCTTTGAAGAGTGTGCATGACTGTGCAAGTACTGTGTCTAGAGGCACTGCTACTATCACTGGCTTGATAAGATATGTCTGGCTACATAAATACAAGTTTGCTGATGAGGTAGTCTGAAATTTTGAATTCCATTTTTGATATGGGGTGTTTTGTTTTACCTTTCTGACACTTGGATACTCTAACAATTTGATGAAGAGAGAAGTTAATTCAGAAAGTGTTGAAGATTTTTCAAGCCTCCTTTACAAATATCCTATATCCTCTTTTCTATTTAAAAAGCAAAAGAAGCAATCTCTGCCAACTTCAGGCAAACAGGGAGTATAAAATAGATGGCAGGAAGGAAACAATAATAAGAAACAAAGATTCTTTCCAAAAAAGGGACAGTATAGTGCTTCAGAATGATTATACTAGCATTCTATCCTCCATCCCAGCCTTTCCTGCCCCTGTCTAAATCTGACCTAGAAATTGCCCTTTACATTCCCAATTGAAAACAGATTGTTTTGGTCTCTCTGATACTAAAAGTGGTTCAGGGTTGCATTTGGCACTGGGTACAACAAATCCTTCTCTTCAGAGGGAGTGCTGCCACACCCTTCAAACCTAATGCATTTTTTCCCTTAGGATTTTCAACACTTAACTGTCACCCTAGGAATCCTAGAACCAGTGCCTTTAGATCAAAGAGCAAAAATGTCTATTCCAGAGCATTTCTCGTGCCAGGAAAGAGCTTTCTTGGAGACCAATTTTAGATCTCTTATTTCTCAGTGTATATGTGAAAGTATCAAAATTCTAAATGCTTACCATTCAAACTCTGTTACCTCTCATTCCTCCTCTGAGTGTTTTGATAACATTAGATCTAAAGGATGCTTATCACATTCACATAGCTGCAGACTTCAGGAACTTTCTCATATTCTCTGTATCTGTGTCACATTTTCAGTTGTCTGCAGTTCCAGGGGTGTTTACAAAGTGTCTAGCTCCAGTGATAGCTCATTGTTAGACTGCAGGACATTTACATATTTTCTTATTTAGACAACTTACTTAACTTTGCAGAGTCTTTTCTCTGATGCCAAGAGTCCTTAACATGGGTTTCTACTTTTCTTACCAATCTGAGGTTCCAGATAAATGTACAAAAATCCTTCTTGACAACATCACATAGGATTGTGTTTTTGGGCTGCCTTCTAAACATATTATTAAAAGTATTATCTTTAAAGGAAGTTGATTTTTATCGGGGAAACTTTCCTGAGTTTCTGCAGTCGGTATCAGATGTTTGCAAGAGAATTTCTCAGGATCCTAGGTTTCATGGATTTCTCTTGTCAGGTTACATATGAGAAAAATGTAGTGGTTTCTAAAAATACATGGACCTATCATTTGCATCCTCTGGAATTTCAGATACCAACTGTGGCTTTGTCAGGAGGATCTGCACTAATGGAGACAGCAAGTAAAATTGAATCCAACCCAATCTGTGACCATAGATGTGTCAGAATTTGCTTAGGGAACAGTTTCTGTGGGGGAGGGGGTAAAGACGCAATGTGCAAGGCCCGTGGAACTCTTCAGACAGACCAAAGTACATAAATGTCAAAGCAGTGCTGACTTTATTACATCTTGAAATCTGTTCATCATCTAATTACAGACAATACTACATTGATGTGGTATGTAAAGAAATGGGCAGGGGGGGGGGAGAACCAGGTCGGCAGTGATAGATTAGGGGTTAGTGCTACAGCACTCCATAACCCTCTAAGCGTCTTACTTTCCGTCAGAGCAAGATATAGCAGCAGACAGCATAGCAGGATCAGGACAGATCCTCCTGACTGGATGTTGAATGAAAAGGTCTTCCAGTAATTGGTTCAGTTGTGGGGAACACCTCATATAGAGTGTTTTGCCTCCTTTAAAAACGGACAAATGAAAAAATTCTGCTCCAGGGCTCCTTGCAAGCAAGCCTGTAAAATGGATGCATTTTTAGTCCCATGGTTGGGAATGTTCCCTTATACATTTCTACTCTTTCTACTGATCATAGGATGATAGATCATAGGAGGTTAGTAGGCTAATGACCCTAGGGATCTTACAAGCCTAACCAAGTTTTACCTTTGTTTCCATAGTCAGCACCTATCACCCCTGTGATACTCAGGGTAATTCTTAAGATTCAGAAGTACTTTCCAAAAGTCATTATGGTGACCGTCTTTTGGCCTAGTCAAAATTGGCTCTCCCTTCCTATGGAATTGGCCAAGGACAATTACCACAAGCTTCTTTTTTTTAGAGACCTCTTTCATGAGGACATGCAGCAAGCCCTGAAGGAGGCAAGAAGACCTGCTACTAGGAAATATTGTGTTAGCAAGTGGAAAACTGTTTTTAGCTAGTACCTGTCCAATAACCTGGGTCCCATCAAGGATTATGTACCACTGGTGCTGAGCTAACTGTCTGAGTTACTTTCCTTTGGCCTGTCTTATTCCTGTATCAGGGTGCATCCTGCAGACTTTCCAGCATGTCTGCCCACAGATCCCCCCTTTTCTTCCCTATTTTTAGTAAAATCGTTTCTGAAGGGGGATGTATCTTTGACCTTCTAGGAAACAGATGTCTTCTTCCTGTGATCTTAACTTTGTGCTGGAAAAGTTAACCATGTTTCCTTTTGAACCAGCTCACCTGGCAGATTTAAGGTTCATAACATGGAAGACTGTCCTGCTTATTGCTCTGATGTCTGCAAGAAGAATACCTGAGTTGCAAATGGTCTTGTTGGGTGAACCCTTTTTGGTCTTTCACATGGATAGTGTCTTGTTAAGAACAGATCCCTCATTCATGCCCAAAATTGAATCAAGCCATCAATCTTCCAGTGTTCTATTCGGACCCTCAGAACCAGGGAGAGAGCATTTTACATATTATGGATGTGCATAGTGGTGCTGCGGTAGCGTTGTCGCCTCACAGCAAGACGTTGTTCCGTTCGATTCTCAGCTAGAGCGTCTCCTTGTGGAGACATGCGTGAATGGGCGTGCCTTCGTTGAAGGTTGTGCGTCAGGGATGGTAACTCGGCACATAAAAATCCACTACCAAACATTAGCGGACCGGAGTTCCGCTGTGGTGACCCCTAACCGGAATAAGCCGAAAGACACAACAACAATGGATGTGCATAGGCAGCTCAGGTACTAACTTGACAGAACCAAGGCCTTTAGTAAAGCAAAACGGCTTTTTATTTCTTATGATGAGACAAAGGGCAACTCTTGTCGAAACAAACTATCTAAATATGGTTGTTCTCAGCTAATGCCTTTTGTTATACCCAGCATGGAAAATCTGTTGCAGGCAGTATCAAGACCCATTGTACTAGAGCCTTGGCATCTTCAGTGGCATACTGAAAAGTAGTGGTCTCTAGAAGCATTATAGAGCCAGTAACATGGTCTTTTGAAAAGTGTTCAGGTACAGCTAACACTGGGTAAAACTGCAATCCAGGTTGTAGCCTGCTATAGATCCCCTGCCATGTCCCAAGACTCCCACTCCACATTCCTGTACACACTGGAAAATATTAGGGTACAACCCAATACCCTTATACTGGGAGACTTTACCCCTTCATTCTTCTTTCGGCTGTTCCCGTTAGGGGTCGCCACAGCGGATCATCTGTTTCTATTTCTTCCTGTCCTTTGCATCATGCTCTTTCACACCAACCGCCTCCATGTCCTCTCTCACCACATCCATAAACCTCATCTTAGGCCTTCCTCTTTTCCTCTTGCCTGGCAGCTCCATCCTTAGCATCCTTTTCCCAATATACCCAGCATCCCTCCTCAGCACATGTCCAAACCAACGCAATCTCGCCTCTCTTGCTTTGTCTCCAAACTGTCCAACCTGAGCTGACCCTCTAATGTACTGATTCCTAATCCTGTCAGTCTTAGTCACACCCAATGCAAATCTTATCATCTTTAACTCTGCCACATCCAGCTCTGACTCCTGCCTTTTCGACAATGCTACCTTCTCCAACCCATATAACATAGCTGGTCTCACTACCCTCTTGTAGACCTTCCCTTTCACTCTTATTGGTACCCGTCTGTCACAAATCACTCCTGACACTCTTCTCCACCCATTCCACCCTGCCTGTACTCTCTTCTTCACCTCTCTTCCACACTCACCATTACTCTGAACTGTTGATCCCAAGTACTTAAACTCATCCACCTTTACCAACTCTACTCCCTGCATCCTCACCATTCCCCTACCCTCCCTCTCATTTACACACATATATTCTATTTTAGCCCTGCTGACCTTCATTCCTCTCCTCTCTAAAGCATATCTCCACCTCTCCAGGGTCTCCTCAACCTGGTCCCTACTCTCACTACATATCACAATGTCATGTGCAAACATCATAGTCCACGGGGCCTCCTGTCTAATCTCATCTGTCAATCTGTCCATCACCACTGCAAATAAGAAAGGGCTCAGAGCTGATCCTTGATGTAATCCCACCTCCACCTTAAACGTATCTGTCACTCCCACCACAGTCCTCACCAATGTCACACTACCCTTGTACTTATCCTGTACCACTCTTACATACTTCTCTGCCACTCCCGACTTCCTCATACAATACCACAACTCCTCTCTAGGCACCCTGTCATATGCTTTCTCTAAGTCCACAAAGACGCAATGCAACTCTTTCTGACCTTCTCTGTATTTCTCCAACAACGCTCTCAGAGCAAATATTGCATCTGTAGTGCTCTTTACCAGCATGAAACCATACTGCTGATCACTAATCATCACCTCCCTTCTTAACCTAGCTTCCCATACTCTTTCCCATAACTTCAGGCTGTGACTGATCAGTTTTATCCCTCTGTATTTACTGCAGCTCTGCACATCACCCTTATTCTTAAAGATAGGTACCAAAACACTTTTTCTCCACTCATCAGGCATCCTCTGACTTTCCAAAATTTCATTAAACAATCTGGTTAAAAATTCCACTGCCATTTCTCCTAAGCACCTCCATGCTTCCACTGGTATGTTATCTGGGCCAACAGCCTTTCCATTCTTCATCCTCTTCATAGCTGTCCTTACTTCCTCCTTGCTAATCAACCTTCTCTCTCTCTCATTCTCTTCATTCATCAGCCCTTCAAAGTACTCTTTCCCCTCCGTTAACTGGGCAAATTACCCATGTACCAACATACTTGCTCAGCGTTTTCTGGAATTCATTAATTCCAACACCCTGGACCAACTCATTCTTACCCCCACCAGGGTAGAAACATCCTTGACTGGTGATTACTAACATGGGCGACCATTGCTCTACACCAGTAATCAACTCCTCCCTGGTCAGATCTGACCACAAGCTAATCATCATGGATATCCACATCCCACTCTCACCCCCCTAAAGGAAACCACTGTAAAAAAAACTTCTCCAAAGCCAATTTTGGACTTCTAAAAACAGAGGTGGCTAACTTCACGACACCCATGCAAATGGAAAATAGGTGCATGACTGAATTATACACTAATGCGCTGTATGAGCACATACACAAGTGCATGGAACGGGCCATACCAAACAGAACCAAGATGCTCTCCTACAAAAAAGGAAGCCAATGTAGTGGTCCCGCATCATAAACAAACTCTACAACAGAAGGAAAAAACTGTTGCAGAAAAGGGTCAAGTCTCAAGACTGGAAAAACTCCCTTGTCAGCCTCAGCAAAAAACTGAGGGCCATCATCAGATCCTCTAAAGCTAGCTATGAAAACAAAATTGCTGCAGATTGTAAAGACAACCACAAGGCATTCTAGGGTTATGTCAAGAGTCTGCATGGCAATACTCAGATCTGCTCTAAGTTACAGCACAATGGCAATACATATACAGAACCAACTGATATTATCAACATATTGGCCGACAGGTTCAGTGCGAACTTTACCCCCCCTTTCACCCCCTAAAGGGGCTGTCACAATACTTGAGGAATGTCAAGTCCCTATTATCACACCTACACAGGCAAAAACCGCACTGTCCAAAGCCAAGAATACAGCTTCCATGGGACCTGATAATATCATTGGCTGTGTTCTACATGAATTACAAAGTGAACTGGCACCACATCTGAGTACCCTGTTCAATCACAGCCTCATTTCAGGCTTTGTTCCTATCAAATGGTGCACTGCTATGGTCATCTGACTCCACAAAGGGGGAGCGACTACAGACCCTGGGAACTACCGTCCCATTAGCCTGACGAGTCTGATATGTAAGGCTATGGAGCGCATCAAAATGGATCTTATAAATAAAGACATAGAGAATCTCCAAACTCTGGACCCCGCACAGTTTGGGTTTGTGAAAGGTAGATCATGCCGGCTCAACCTGATAGACTTCTTCCAGTTTGTCACAAGAGCTGTGGATGAGGGCAAGATAGTTCACACAGCCTACCTAGATCTTGCCAAGGCCTTCGACACCATCCCTCACTCAGGAATCATAGATAGACTCACTAAACTAGGCATAAACCCCTATGTTATAAGATGAGTTGCCAACTGGCTCACTGTTAGAACCCACACTATGAAAGTAGTGGACCCCAAATCTGACTACCGACCAGTTACAAGTGGTGTCCCACAGGGGTCGGTCCTAGGTCCTCTCCTGTTTGGCATCTACTTCTCTGAAGTTCAAGCCAACACAAAAGGACACTGGCTGACCAAGTTTGCAGATGATTGCAAACTGGGAGCCATTATTGATTCTCCATCTGATGTAGACATTCTACAAAAAGACCTCACTGACACCAGTGACTGGTGCCAGAACCGTGACCTTAAGCTCCATGCCAAAAAGTGCATTGTCATTCCCTTTGGGAAAAATTCGGTGCCCATGAACTACCACATAGGCGGTAATTCACTAAACACTGAAGGTTTGAAAAGAGACCTGGAGACACAGTTTGACAGTAACCTCTCCTTTGATAACCATACTGCCACTGTAGTCAGAAAGTCCTTCTATGTGGCGCATCTCATTACAAAAGGTTTTGCATCCAGGAAGAAAGGGGTCATAATCCCTCTCTACTCGTCCCTCATCGGACCTATTATAGACCACAATGCCTCATTTAGTGTGTACCTCACTAGACACCTACAACAATTGGAAAGGCCACAAAAATACCTCACTAAGAGGATCTTAGGCCTTAGACACATGCCCTATACGGACAGACTCAAAAAAACTCCAGCTATACTCTGTCCCTTATCACCTATTTAGATGCGATCTCTGCTTGACCTACAAAGCCACATCTGACCCAGAGCTGCTAGATATGCTACACCTAAAGAATTCCCAATCCCTCCATGCCACAAACTCCAGGGACATAAACCTCATTTCCACAATAAACAGAACATGCTGGAGGGACAGGTTCCTAACCCAGAGACTTCCCATATTCTGGAACAAACTTCCCATTCACGTTAAGCAGAGTACTTCACTGGCCCTTTTTAAGAGAAGTTGTGATGAGTTGATGGGCAATAGGAAGTTCACCCCGGGGATCACTTCAGTGGCCTTGCTTGACGGGGGCACTGGGAACCAACTTTGGGCGGCATGATGCCAGTGGATCTTCTTGGGCTAGGCTTACATAGGCTCCAGGGCCGTTAGCCTAGTACACACCTATGAACCTATTATAAACTGTATTCCTTTTCCAGGCCCAGGACTTGCTTGCTAGGACCAATATTCAAGGGCTCCTGGGTCTGTACCCTTCTTCCTCCTTGGTTAGATAGGCTTTGGTAATCAGTCCATGTAGCCTAAAGACTATTGCAGCAGTGGGAATGATGAACATAGTACAGTTGTGTAAGTTGCACCTACCATACCAGTAGATGCTTGAATTCCTCACTGTTGCAGTAGCTGCAGCCATCCACCATCTGCCTTCTTTTATACATATTTTTTTCTGGGATATTTTACTGTTATATCTTCAGAGGTTCAGGATGAGTAAGCTCTTTCTGTCTTGATGAGCAAGAAAGTTCTGAAGATCTGTTCACTCTGACTGCTGATTTCTATCCAGTGGGCTGTCTGATCAGCCATCAGAGTGAAGGTGTGGGAAGGAGCCATGGCCTTGTTAAGCTTAGCAGTTGTATCATTGGCAAGATACAACCCATACAGCTTAAAGGCTACTGCAGCAGTGGGGAATTCAGACATCTACAGTTACAATAAGTGCAACTTACACAACTGTATTTCCCTGCTGTGGAGAACCTTCCACTTATTTTCCTGGGGAATACATTTTGTGAAATTTATGTTTTTGACTGTTCCTGTGAACTGTTCCATTCTGACAAGGGATTTTACCTCAGTAAATACTTGAATAAACTATTTCTGTTTTAATCTTTTTTTAACTTTTTCATTGGTATTGCATTAGTTTTGTGCTCTTGAGGCAGGTTTTGGCACTTTTGAGAATTTTCACTTTTTTTTTTACCTTAAAACCTGTTTTGGGGCTTTCATGAGATTTACAGACTCCTTTATGTTCTGCACCCAAGCTTCAAGGCTTCCTTTGCGACTGGACCTATGGCAGTTGCCAGTCTCTTTGGTTCTTCTGTCTGTTGTACACAATCTTTGGGTGTTTTCTTCTTTGTCTCAGCTGTTGATCAGTGATTCTACTGTGGCCAAACTCATTCCCTCGGTCCCTTTAGTGTAGCACCTACAGCCGTTAAGCACCAGAGTATAGCCATATCTGCAGCTGTAGCATTGCCCTTTGTGGGCAAGGGAGAACCACTCTTGTCAATCCTGAGGGAAGAGATAGATGGAAGAGTATAACTTAGTTGGAGACTGTGTATACCTGCTCTGGGTCCGTCCTTTTCTTAGGATGGACTGGGAAGACTTGTTGGGATTTGCCAGGAAATAGTTTTCTGCTTTCCCTGTGCATGCTTCCTTCTCTGATAAGAAAAGAAAGAGTCTGCCCCACTTTCTGACACCGATTTTCAGTCAGAAGAACTGGGATTGAATGGAGTATATTATGCTTCAGTGCTCTGTTCGCAAACTAAAGATTGATTCTGAGGAAAGTGTGACTTTTTGTTTGGTACCTCAAGAGAGGATGGGATCTTTCAGTTAGAGATACCTCTTATCTCCTAAAACCTCTGTAAGCTGTGCAGTTTAAGGCTGGCATTCACTTCTGTCAAGGTTCATCTGTCAGACATCTCAGCCTTTAGATCTACCCCCTTCTTCATGTTTAGAGATCAAGCAGTTCTTAAAAGGTGTCTGCATATCAGACACCCCCCCCCCCCCCAGAAAAGCCATTCCTTATCGCTGGGACCTGAATTTTATTGCTTGAGAACTTGTTTGACACTTTTTGAGCCATATGCTTCAGCTTTGTTTGAGTTTTGGCCATAGATAGCTGTTCATCTTGTTACTCTATCCACCGATTAAAAAAGAAGTTTCTGAATTGCAAGCCTTGATGTCTTTCCTTCCTCTTCTGGTTTTCCATAAGGAAGTAGTTTCACTTAGAACGATCATTTATGCTTAAAGTCCTAGAAATCTTTTTGAGCCAATCTATTCACCTTACTGAATTTTTTTGAAATTTTTTAAAACAAAGGTGAAAGGACTGTACTCTTAATGTACATAGACAATTGATATTTTATTTGCACAAGACAAAGGAAATTAGAAAATCTGATTGGTTGTTCATATTCTTTGATGGTAAGAAGTAAGGCCTTCCATTACCCGAACAAACTTTTTCCAGATGTGGATATCCCATTCCATCATGCCATCTTGTTTTGCTGTTCATTTCATGGTAAATCCCTCTCAAGTAGCATCAAAGCTTATTCTGCATGAGCCATAGCATCTCCTGGGGCATTTTTCAAAGGTCTAGACTCCAACCTCATTTTAGAAGCAACTATTTGGCCCTCCATTCACACCTTTACAATACAGTAAAAAAAAACTGATGCCTTTTCCAAGACTGGAACTGGTTTTGGCAGAACCATTCTCCAATTTTACTGGAATCCGGGTCAGTGCCTCTTCCCCCTCCCACTCTAAATAAAAAGCTTTGGGAATCATGTCATTAGTAACAGTGACCTAATGGTTAACATAGTACAGGTGTGTAAGAACATATCGTAATAGTAGATGTACATACAGACTGCTTGCATTATATGCATCCTCATTCCCTGCATCCCCTTTTTCTTCCTTTTCTGTTTGGCCAGTATGAAACCCTTACTTGCCCACTATTTTTATTCTTTTCCCCTGTATATCTTGAGTCTGTCCTCTTTGTTCTTAACATCAGTAACCTCCTAGGGTAAGAAAGCTCTGATGATTTTAGTGCCTGTATGTTCTTTATGTACAAGCACACAGTCCTGTTCCTAAGTCTAAGGACAGATTTACAGCACTTGAGGAAGAAGTGCCGTAGCTTTGACATAATGGTTGGATGTGTACTTTATCCTTGGTAAGATACATCCATTTGATCAGCAGTACTGCAACAGTGTCTTTGTTTGTTCATCTGTTTTCAATGTACATTCTTACCTGACTGTATTTTCTTGCTGTATAATATCTCTATCATGTTAGGTCCCCAGGAACTCTCCAAATTTGACAGACAATGCCTCTGTCATGTACATAAAAAAGGGGAATTGGTTGGGGAGGGGTTAGTATAATGGTTAAGGTGTTTGACTCACAAACACAAGGTACAGTGTTTGATTCCCACCTTTGGATGGGAATAGCTAGGCTAAGAAAGCCCTATTAAGGCAGCTAGCCTAGTAATTAGCTGTGAACTGTGAATTATGAACAAACACAGGGGCACAAAATCACACCAACAGTGCACACTGGCAATTATTGCATGAAACATTGCAATTTGTTACAATATTTTCCTCTAAACATTTTGTAGTCCTCTCAGAATAGAACATTTTGGCAGACTACCTGAACAGATCCAAGACAAACTTATGAATGGATGTTGAACAGAGAGGTCATACTTCAAATTGTTCACCACTGGGGTACATCTGAGATACACCTCCACTTCCTCTTTAAACAGTCATCTCAGACTGTTTCTTTTGCTCCAGGGCTCCTTGCAATGAAGCCTGAAAGATGTATACCTTCTCCTTCCCATAGAAATGATTTGTCTATTCCTTTGCCCCCTTTTCTCTCATTCAAAAGGAGAGTAACCCTAAAATTCTTATGATAAATTCCCCTTTTGGCTAAGACAGCTTTGGTTTTCCCTTTTTTTCTACCTAGCCAAGGGTAGTCACCAGATAAAAGGTATCTCTAATTCATCCATATTTGACACTGAATCTCACACTTTGGAAGACAGACATAATTCCTTTCAGGCACTTTTCCTTTGCAATTCATCTCCAACAAAGCCTTTACATTTACTCTATTGGCAGAACCCCTACAGATGTTATTCAGTATCAGCCCCCAAACAGGCTTCTTGCCATATGAGTATCAGACAGCACCATTCATCCCCTTACACAAAGGTGGGGCGTCAATGGACATGGTAATTATGGACCCATAAGTTTTGATCATCTTCATCTGTAAGGCTGTGGAAAGGATCATTATGGAATTAATAAATAAGGGCATAGGTCACCTACAAAGTCTTGACGCAAGCCATTTCAGATTTGTAAAGGGCTGATCCTGAATATGTAATGAGGTTGACTTCTTCGAGAAGGTTACTGAAGCAATGGGTGAGGACATATCAGCACACACCTCATACCTAGGCCTTGCAGTGGCATTTGGCACCATCCCACACTCTGGTACAGCTGATAAACTCTACCAGCTTAATGTAAATCCCTTTGTCAACTCACTATATAGTGAATTGGTTCACAAATAGAACCCACGAAATTAGGGTAGGCAGCTCTACCTCCTTCAAAAGACCTGTCACTAGTGGTGTACCCTAGGGTTCAATCCTTGGGACATTTCTGGCATTTACTTCCTTGAGGTCAAAGTAAATTGTAGGTGTTTATGGCTGACTAAGTTTGCATGCTGCTGTAAACATGGCGCCTTCATAAACACCCCAAGGATACCAAAATCCTTCAAGAGGGCGAAATCAATGGCTAGTTTCCAAACCCATACCCTTAAACTAAATGCCAAAAGAGGTATAATCATATACTTTGGCAAGCATATCTTTCCTTGTAGCTACCTCATTGACAAAAATCATAGACCTGTCTGATATGGCTATGCCAGATTATTTATACTTTAACTACAAAGAAAAAAGTGTTCCTTGAACAGCAGGTGTGAGTCCTGTCCACTAATAACTGGGGAAGAGAAGTGAACAGTGTGTTGGGGAACTGAGTGACCTTTTTTGCTACATGTGGGCTTCTGGAGATGGGGAAGGTAATCAGTTGACCCAAATGTTATGTTACATAGATGGTTGGTTTAATGTGCTATAAAGACTTGACCTTGGGATTTCTAGAATTCCTGAATGTTTTAGTTAGAGTCAAAAGTCAAAGTAAACTTAGTCAATTAGAAGTCACACAAGTGCAAAAACTGAACAAAATTCCATGTCTCCGTACTCAATGTGCAGACAACATATATACTATTTTCACAGGCATTTTACACATATAACATCTAGCTATTACATCACAGATATGCAGGTAGACAGACTAATATTGCACATAATTAGAAACCCATTTTAAAACTTTTTGAAGTGAACACTTACTTGTATGAGACTTCAGTATTGCACAGGTACTTGATTAAGATATTGAACTGATCCTTGCACAGAAAGAGACATATGAGTATTCCACTGCGAACATTAGAGTATTGCAGTATTGACCTTAGAGTATTGCACTAGAATTCGCAACATGTACTGCACTGAAAGAAGAGATATTTTACTGCAGTGCCACTGCTGTAGATGGTCTATAACTTACAGTCATGGTGAATATTGTACAAAGTATTGGATGAGACTGGTAACCAGGTTAATGCACAATTTGAGACAAGCTTCTTCAGTTTCTACTGACTCACATGGCCATCATGGAGCGTAGTTGTTGCTAGAGTTCAGCAGCCTGATTACGTTCAGGAAGAAGCTGTTCCTGAATCTCGTAGTTCTGCAGCACATTTAAAAAGCTTGTTTCAGCTACATATTGTACTTATTGTACTGCCTGCACTTTAACAACCTGTTTAACTGTTGTAGGCTACACACTCAAGTGTGATAGCCATTTCTGTGCATTTAAAGTGTTTTTTGATTGTATCTGCTGTATTTTCTGAAAAAAAAAACAAAAAAATAAAAAAATATACTTGTTTTCCCGCCTTTCTAAGCTAGTTTAGTCCAGTTTTCATTTTAGTGCTAAATTCAGGGCTGTGTTACAAGTTTCTGTGTTTGCCCATACCTTACTTGGATAGAAATACACCTCTGTTTCTCTGTTCACCTGTGAGAGGGAGCTTTGAACAGCCTATCTGTCCTGGAGGAGTGGTTTCAGCCCAGAAATTAGTAGTTTATTGGCCATTTTGGGCTAATTTCTCTCTTTCATTTCCCTGCTATAAAACCCACATTTGTACGGTTTTGTGCACTGGGCAGCACCGGTTAGCTAGGGTATAACTATTCCTGGCTCCACAAAGTCTACTCTTCAGTTTTTCCCTTGGAACTAGACAAACATTCAACTTAAGCACTCAAATCATTCACTTGTCATCCTGGCACTTGCCCAAAACTCATAGCAAGCACTAATAAACCTTAGCACTAGACCCCCCTATACTGTAGAGAAGGACAAGGCTCTGTATTCGACCTTACCAGCCAATCAGTAAAACAGTTCACTGTACCTATCCAGGCATGTCCAAAGGGCAATTTCAGGTGTACTCTCCGGTCCAACCGGTGAATCTGGGCATTTTGAGGCAATGTTACGATTGCCTCATGTACACAGACAACCCTCTCCTCCTTCCACCAAACACTAATACATATGAGAGTTGCAGTTATACAGGCAAACTGGAGGCTAAGCTCTCTCAACCCAAGACTGGACCAGGCAGTCAAGAGGAGAAGGGAATTACTTGCATCACACCACCAGTCTCACATAGACCTATGAAACCAGCACCGGCAAAAAACACACATAAATACACAAAAACATAATTGGAGGCTCTAAATAAAAATCTGCAAATGCAACAGAGACCTCCAAAGTAGACATCCAAGCAACCTCCACCCCCCAACACAAACCATGAAACACATACTTCACAAAACCAGTGTGCCACACACTCACAGCCCTTAAGGCAAAATAACATACCCAACACACTAGTAATAGGTGACTGTATAGTCAGGCACACTGACGTCCCACTCACTAGGCTGAACAAGGAGAAGGTTACTGTTAGCTGCCTGTCGGGTGCCAGAATCTGCCACATAACACAAGCACTCAGGTCACTCCAGAACAAGTACAAATATGACTCTGTCATTGTCCATGTTAGTGTGAATGACCTGAGCCATACCTCCCTGGACTACATGAAAAGAGACATTAAGGAGCTCTCTGATCACGTAGCCCAGGCCAGTATGACCCTGACCCTGAGTAGCATCCTGCCATCATCAAGAATGATACCACAGTATAGAGAAAAAATTATCGATTTCAACAATTGGATAAGCTTCTGTTGTCATTCAAAGGGAATCCAGTGTCTGTTAGCCTGGGATGACATGCTCGACAAGCCACGCTGCTTCGCTAGAGACGGCTTGCACCTGTCACCCTTAGGCTTTTGAATACTGGCCAAGGCTCTTGCCACCCCCATAGTGCCTTTTGTAGGCAAGGCTAAAAAAGACAAACCTACCACTGTAAATAGCACAAGTAACAAAAAACTGAGGGTAATGCTGCTCAATGCCAGAAGTCTAAACCTCAAAATGCATGCACTCGAGGCACTCCTCAGTATGGAGAAAATCGATATATGTGCAGTAACAGAAACCTGGTTTAAGGCTTCAGAGAGCACCCCAGCACTACCAGGCTACAACTCATACCATACATTTCAGCCACAAAACCTGGATCGAAATACAAAAGGCGGGGGAGTATCCATATTCATCAAGGATACCCACACCTCCAGGTTAGAGGCACAGCATGATACTTCAGAGATCATCCACATGCAACTAACAATGGGCAAAACTGCTATTCAAATAATAGCTTGCTACAGATCACCCACCATGTCCCAGGACCCCCACTCCGCATTCCTGGAAACACTGGGAAACATAAAGGTCCTACCAAACACCCTGATATTGGGTGATTTCAATTACCTAAACATTAACTGGGAGAACTACTCAAGTACGAACTCTCTTGTCCAACATTTCCTAGAATTTATAAACTCAAACGCCCTGGATCAACTGGTCAACACCCCCACCAGAGGTGACAACATATTGTACCTGGTCATCACTAACATGGGCGACCGGTGTTCCACACCGGAGGTCAACCCCTCGCTGGTTAGATCTGATCATAAACTAATCACTCTGGATATCCACATTCCGCCACTACCCCCGGTCAAAGAAACCACTGTGAAAAACTTTTCAAAAGCAAACTTCATGTTACTTAAGACTGAGGTGGGAAGTTTCAAAGCCCCCATGCTAAAGGATAATGCTGTCCAAGCCTCAAAATCCTTTACTAATGCACCCTACTGGCACCTACAAGAATGCATGGATTGTGCTATCCCAAACAAAACCAAGACTCATTCCTCCAAGAAAAGGAAACCAGTCTGGTGGACCCCTGCCATAAACAAGCTATACAATAGAAGGAAGAAACTAGTACAGAAAAGAGTAAAATCCCAAGAAGGGAAGACATCCCTGATCAGTATCAGCAAGAAACTACATTCCCTCATAAAATCATCCAAGGCTAGCTTCGAAAGAAAAATTGCCATGGACTCCAAAGATAACCACAAGGCATTCTTTAGCTATGTCAAGAATCTAAGTGGCAATTCTCAGATCTGCTCGGAGTTAGTGTAGAATGGCACAAAATACACTGAACCGACCGATATAGCCAACATCCTGGCACACAGGTTCAGTGCAAACTTCACCCCCAAAAAGGCCCATAACTGTACCAGAAAAATGTAGTGCCCCTGAAATCACAGACTCTCAGGTTAAAACAGCCCTCTCCAAAGCCAAAAACACAGCATCAATGGGACCGGATGGAGTCCCAGATTGCTTCCTACACAAGCTCAAAGATGAACTAACCCCTCACCTAAACACATGGTTTAAACTCAGTCTCTCCACAGGCTACGTGCCCACAGAGTGGTGCACAGCAACGGTTATTCTGCTCCACAAAGGTGGAGCCACAACGGACCCCGGGAACTATCGCCCTATAAGCCTGACTAACTTGGTCTGCAAAGCTATGGAGCGCATCATCATCGATCTCATTAACAGAGACATTGGAAACCTCCAAACACTGGACCCTACCCAGTTCGACTTTGTTAAGGGCAGAACATGACTCCTAAACCTGGTGGACTTCTTTGAGACAGTTGCCAAGGCTATAGACGAGGGAAAGGTGGTCCACACAACCTACCTAGACCTCACAAAGGCCTTCAACACCATTCCCCACTCAGGTGGTATAGACAAGCTCACCAGCCTGAACATAAACCCCTATGTCATGAGATGGGTTGCCAACTGGCTCATGGACAGAACTCACATGGTAAGAGTTGCGGGAGCTAGATCTGACTCTAAACCGGTTACAAGTTGCGTTCCCCAGGGCTCAGTCCTAGGACTCCTCCTGTTTGGCATATACTTCTCAGAGGTACAGGCAAGCACAGGAGGACTATGGCTGACCAAGTTCACAGATGACTGCAAACTAGGGGCTATAATTGACTCTCTGGCTGACACAGACATCCTCCAAAAAGGGTCTCACTGAGACAGATACCTGGTGTCAAAACCATGGCCTCAAGCTAAATGCCAAAAAGTGCATAGTCATCCTCTTTGGAAAAAACAAAGTACCCACAAACTACCACATAGGTGGTAGTCCTCTAAATACGGAAGACGTAATAAGGGATCTGGGGGACCCAAGTAGATAGTAACCTCTCCTTTGATAATCACATTGCCAAAGTGGTTAGAAAATCCTTCTATGTGGCCCACCTAAGCACAAAAGGGTTTGCATCCAGATCGAAAGAGGTCATTGGGCTCCTGTATGCATCACTCATCAGACCCATCATAAAGTACAATGCCCCATTTGGGATGTACCTTACAAGACACCTGCAACAACTGGAAAGACCACAGAAGTTCTTCACCAACAGGATCACTGGCTTCAAGCAGATGCCCTATGCAGCTCGACTGAAGAAACTGCAGCTGTACTCAGTTGCATACCGCCTACTCAGAAGTGATCTCTGCCTGACATACAAGGTCATGTCCAACCCAGAATTGATGGACATTCTCCACCTAAAGAAAACCATATCTCCTCAAGACACATGCTCCAGGGATCTAAACCTCACCGCAACAATAAATAGGATGTGCTGGAGGGATTGATTCCTGTCCCAGAGACTTCCCATGCTCTGGAACAAAATTCCAATCTACATTAGGCAGAGCTCCTCGCTAACCCTCTTCAAGAGAAACTTTGACAAGTGGATGGGAAACAGAAAGATGTTCGTGTTTCAATGTTGCAGTCATTACATTTGGGTAATCTGCTGGCAGGTTGCCCTCAGTTGGCCCGAATAACAAAGTGTTCGGTCCTGCGTTGGTTGCAGTCTCCTCTTCCATGATGTCAGGTCATCAGGGGTATAAAACATGCATCCGACGCCATTTTATTCAGTCTTTCTTGCTGTGCGGTGCCCAAAGCAGAAGCAGTTCGCAAGTGCTGGTCGGCCGATTCCTGAAATTTTCGTATTCGAGTTTCAGAACCGAAGTCTTCAAACTAAAGCAAAGTATCCCGTTGGAGAAACTTTTTCTTGCTCCTTACCTATGTCAGTAAAAGTTAATAATTGCATTACTTGTGGGAAGCAAATACCTCATAAGGATTTTCATTTGTACTGTATTCCTTGCCTAGGCCCTGATCACAACGTGCCTTACTGTCAGTTTTGTACTAGATTTAACCCACGCACTATTAAGAATCGGGATATTTTTGCTTCTAAATATTTTGGTTCAAGATTTAATTATCCTGAAAATGTCATCGGTTAGCAATCTGACTACCGGAGTTCATAAAAAACGCAAAGAAAAAGACAGAGACAGACTGTCGAGGTCCAAAACCAACGACGAAGCTTCTCTTAAGCCAGTCGCCAGTACTCAGTGAGGCGCCTTCACAGCCCCTGATACCCGCTACTTTTGAGTCGCAGGCCTTTACCGAGACCCATTCGGAGTCCAGTTTGCCATGAGATTCTCAGAGTATCGAACCCATGGATGTCTCTCCCTTGGATGGGTCCAGAGCCGCTGAACAGGCACCGGCTTCCGAGGGTGTTTTCAGGCCTCAACATTTTTATATTAAACCGATGCCAGCAACAAAAACAAGGTCAAAAACAACTTCTATGTCTAAAAAACTGATGCATGAGCCACGTGCTCAGGCCCCTATGCCTAAAAAACAGATGATCAAAATGGCTGAGGATTTAATTACCTTGATCCGGGGTTCCCAACCCCCACCCCCCCGCTAAGAGGCCTAGGCAGGGAACTGATTATGAATCTTCAGATCAGGTTTCCATTTCTTTTGATTCCTCTTCTGATCAGGAATTTTCTATTCCACCCTATGAGGATTCTGATGCAGAGGAATCCATCCCATCTGCATCGCCTCCTGAGGATTACTCTTTTGGAGAGATTTTGCATACTTTAAGGGAACATTTTCACTGGGAGAGTCAGGACTTCTCTGAATCAAAAAAGAGGCTTGGAGATTTCCTTCTTCTTCTTCCTCAGCATAGGCCTTTGGCAATACCTCCTGTATTAGACATTGTTGATGATGTGTTCTTGGAATCAAGCCTGGCTCCTGATTCCCTGCCTCCGGCTCCTAGTAAGCCAGACAGATATTACAGGGTTCCTGACTCCCATAAATTTCTTTTCAAAAATCCTGCTGCTGATCCTGAGACTATTTCTCAGAGTCCCAAGGGTGTTAAGGCTTCTACAGCCAAAAATCCTACCCCTTCTGATAGAGATTCCAGGGCACTGGATAGATGGGGTAAGAAGGTTTATAAGTCTGCAACTTTGGCAATCGGGGCTTTAAACTGCCAGTTTCATATGCTTAAATATCAACAGCATGTTATGGGCTTACTTAAACAGAAAATGATGTTGATTTCTGATTGTGTGGAAAATAATGAGTTACAGGATTTATTGCATTCAGCAGAACAAGTTGGAAAGCATACTTTGCAATGTGGTTTTGATTCCTTGGAGGCCTCTTGTAATGCCGCAGTTACTGAATCTGTGATTAGAAGGCATGCCTGGATCAAGGAGCAAAATCTGCCTGATCATGTTAAAGCTAAATTGTTGGATGCCCCTTTGCAGCATGATACTCTGTTTGGTAATAAGGCAGAAGAGGTTTTAAAGAAAATGGAAGACAAAGCTAAATCTATGCGAACTGTAAAAGATTTCTTGCAAGTGTGGCCAGCCAGGGTCAGTAGGCACTGGCCTACTAAAAATTGGTCTTTTCCTGTGTCCAACAGAGCCACTCAGGGCAAACCCAGGTGCTCAAAAGGCTACAGATATCAATCGCAGGGTTCTTATAGGTCAAAGCAATGGGGTGCCTCCACCTCCAAATCTGGAGGAAACAAATGACAACCCTACAGTAAACAGTCTCAGTGACTTTCCTCTACCATCTCCAAGCACTTATCTTTGGCAGCCTCCTTGGGGGGAAAACTAGCACTTCATGCTCAAAATTGGCAGTTAATTACCCAGGACAAGTGGGTATTAAACAAAGTATCCCAGGGGTAGAGATTTCATTTCCATACTTTGCCAATTCCAAACAGATGGCCAGATCTGCCAAAAAAACAGTGGGCAGAGGCCCAGAAAGAAGTCCTGTCCCTCATGGATATGGGGGCTATTCAACCGGTACCAGAAAAGGAAAAAGGACAAGGATTTCATTCAAAAGTTTTCCTGGTACCCAGGAAAGACAATTCATGGTGTCCAATACTGGACGTATCGATTCTGAACACGTACCTGGATATTCCAAAATTCAAAATGCTGACTTTACAACAGCTACTGCCTATGCTGGGCAAGAATGCTTGGTTAGTAACTCTAGACTTAAAAGAGGCATACCTGTATATCCCCATAAGGGAATCATGCAGAAGATACCTCCACTTCAAAGCGGGTTTTTTGCATTACCAATTCTCTGCACTGCCCTTTGGCTTATCTACTGCAACCAGGGTCTTTACAAAGTGCCTGGAACCAGTAATTACGTTCTGCAAACAAAGAAACATCCAAATTTATCCTTATCTGGACGATTGTCTCATTCAAGCAGAGGACAAGGACACTCTTCTTCAACATCTGGCATTTATAAAAAGGCTTCTAGCATGCCTAGGGTACACCATAAATGAAAAGAAATCACAACTGGTACCCTCTCAAATAATTACATTCTTGGGTGCAAGCTTGAATACAACTGCCCAGATGGCTTACCTCACGCCAGACAAACAAAGGCAACTGACAACATATTTCAAATAAATGGCAACAAAAACCCAGTTATCTGCAAGACAAATTCTGCAGGCTTTGGGATTCATGGCATCCTGCATTCTACTAATTCCATATGTGAGACTGCATATGAGGAAACGTCAATGGTACCTAGTCAACATTGTCACAGCCTGGAAACCATGATTCCTCTGATTCCCTGCCTGCAACAGGAGTTTCTTTGATGGGCAGAGACATGTCACCAAAACAAGGGACTGTCATTCACTCTACCCCCTGCCACCCAAACCCTAACTACAGATGCATCAGACTACGCTTGGGGGGCCCACCTGGCAGGGAGATGCAGTCAGGGCTAATGGAGCACAAACCAAATGCATCTGCATATCAACCAGAAAGAAATGATAGCTTTTCAGAATGCTCTGACAGCCTTCAAGGACTTACTTCATCCAGGACAACTACTGATAAAGATGGACAACACCACAGTTATGTGGTACATAAACAAGCAGGGGGGTACACATTCCTACCCTGTTTGCAGACTAGCCATGGCCTTGTGGAACACAACCTTGACTTACCAAATACATCTTCAAGCACAATTCCTGCCAGGAAAGCAAAATACTCTGGCAGACGACCTAAGCAGAAATCTTATGGACCCGCACAAATGGAAAATGGATCCGCAAATCTTCAGCATGTTAACAGAGAAATGGGGGAGCCCAGACATAGATCTATTTGCCTCTCCCCAAAACTACCATTTGGACAAATTCTGCACAAGAACTCATCACAAAAAAGCATGGAAAGTGGATGCTCTATCCTTCAGCTGGAAAAACCTATCAGTCTATGCCTTTCCCCCTCTGCCTCTACTCTCCAAGGTCTTACTAAAAGTCAGACAGGAAAAAACAAAAATGATCCTAATTGCTCTGGACTGGCCTCGCCAGTGCTGGTACCCGCTTCCAAGGAATATGTCACACCTTCCTCTGTGGTACTTGCCTCAAACACCTCATCTACTGTCTCAGCAGAACTTTCAAATTCTACATACTCAGCTCCAAACTCTGAATCTTGCAGCATGGCTTATCAACTAATTATTCAAACCACATCTCTCAGGAAACCTGTAATGGATGTCATTTTGGAAGCCAGAAGGCCTAGTACCAGAAAATCTTATGCTGATAAATGAAAGAGATTCTGTGCTTGGAACCAAGCACAAGGAATAGACACAGCAAAGCCCAGTATTCCTCAGATTTTACAATACTTAACTGAGATGCTTGACAAGGGCCTATCTTTTTCTTCAATAAAAATCCATGCCTCTGCCATCTCGGCTCATTCCAACACAGAGCCTCCCCTCTTTTCTCATCCTCAGCTTAAACAGTATCTTAGAGGGGCCAAAAATCTAAGGCCTTCCAGAAGAGCACCAACTCCTGCATGGGACCTCAATTTTGTGCTGGAAAAACTCACCCTGCCTCCTTTTGAACCAGCAGCTATTGCGGATATAAAATGTATGTCTTGGAAAACAGCATTTCTTTTGGCAGTTACTTCAGCAAGAAGGGTCTCAGAACTACAGGCTCTCATGGCAATGGAGCCTTTTATTATATTTTATCCGGACAGGGTGTCCCTCAGGACCAATCCTTCTTTTATGCCTAAGGTGGTATCCAGTGTGGCTCTTAACCAGACCATTCACCTGCCAACTTTTTACCCAAATCCGCAGAACAAGGGGGAGTGGATTCTGCATTCATTGGATGTACACAGACAACTAAGATTCTACCTAAATAGGACCAAATCTCTAAGAAAGTCTGAGCAACTACTAGTAGCATTTGCTGCAGGGTCAGAGGGGAAGGCTATATCAAAGCAGACAATTTCTAAATGGATAAGCCACTGAATTTGTTTCTGCTATTTGCACCATGGTAAACCTGTGCACAAGGGGATCAGATCACATTCCACCAGGGCTGCCTCTACTTCAGCAGCTTTTCTCAGAGGGGTTCCAACCAAAGAGATTCTAGAAGCTGCTACTTGGAGCTCTGTTCATACCTTTACAAAGCATTATCATTTACCTCTCTTCTCCAAATCCAGGGCAGGCTTTTCCACTGCAGTCCTGCAGGGGCTTATAGTCACTCTTAATGCTGTTTAGTTCCATCCTCCCATCCATAGCTTTGGGATTCTACCCAAATGTAATGACTGCAACAGTGAAACATGAAGAACATAGTACAGTTGTGTACACTTACCATAAATATAGATGTTCGAGTGTATTCACTGTTGCAGTACGGGTTACCCACCCGCCATCCCACTTTCTATGCCTTTTCTTTCCTTCACCATACTCAAAAGCCTTTGTGGTGTATTTGCTTTTAGTTGAAGGTAAAGTTTATCTTTCTAAAAGTGCATTTATATATTTACTGTTTACTTATATATATATATTTTTGCTCCCCATTTGGGGGGGCACCTGACATCTGGGGCAAGAAAAACTGAATAAAATGGCATTGGCTGCATGTTTTATACCCCTGATGTCATGGAAGAGGAGACAGCAACTGACGCAGGACCCAAGACTTTTTTATTCAGGCCAACTTAGGTCAACCTGCCAGCAGATTACCCAAATGTAATGACTGCAACAGTGAATACACTCGAACATCTTCATTTATGGTAAGCGTACACAACAGTACTTTTACCCCAGGGATCACTTCATTGGCTCTGCTGGACAGAAGCACAGGGAACTAATCTAAGGGGGTGGCAAAAGCCAACACATTCCGACTAGGCTTATAAATGCCTTTGGGCAGATAGCCTAGTACCTACCTATGAACCTATATGCTTCGGAAGCACGTTCCAGATGATAGAAGCATGAACAGTCTGTAAGCAGGGTGAGTGCAGTCTTTAATTATTCATCAGGCCCTGCTGAGGCATTTATATAAGAACAACTCATGGATAGGTGGTAAGGTGGTCTTAATGGTCCTCTCAGCTGTCTTCACCACTCTCTGGAGGGATTTGCACACAGAGGTAGAGCAGCTTCCGTACCATACTATGAGGTTGTTTGTCAGGGTGTTTTCAATAGTACCTCTGTAGGAGATAGTGAGAACTGTCAATGTGAGATTCGCTGTCCTCAGCCTTCCTAAAAATTGCAGTCTGGTGCACTTTCTTGACTGTGGCATTTGTACTGGTGTTCAAAGACAAGTCCTCATCAGTGTGCACTCCCAGAAACTTTGTGCTTCTCACTGTTTCCCCATTGGTGGTGAGGGGAAGAATGTTCCTTGTGATTTTTCCTGTAGTCCACAATTATCTCTCTTGTCTTGTACACATTTAGTGCTAAGTTATTTCCACACCAGGTAATCTCTGTATGCTGTTTCATTGTCATTACCGATGAGGCCCACCACCGTTGTGTCATCAGCAAACTTGATGTGGTTTATATTGTACCTGGCTGTACAATCACGTGTTAACAGGTTGAACAGCAAGGACTTGGTGCACATCTTTGTGGGACTCTACTGTTAAGAGTGATGCAATCTGAGGAATTATGTCTTGTATACACTTTCTGTGGTCTGTCTGTGAGAAAGTCAAGACTCCAGTTATAAAGTGGATAGATGAAGAGGCATGACCGTGTGAAAGCAGAGCTTAGGTCAATGATTAGTACCCTCGCGTAGGTGTTAGTATTCTGAAGGTGTTCCAGTGATAGATGGAGTGCTAGAGAGATGGCATCTGCCATAGAGCAGTTTGCTCTGTAAGCAAACTGCAGAAGATCAAAATCAGCAGGCAACCCAGATGTTATGGCATCCTCGATCAGGCTTTCAAAGCACTTCATCACTGTGGAGGTGAGGGCTACAGGGCGGCAGTCATTTAGGCAAGATGCTAGAGACTTCTTTGGTAATGGAATGATTGTTGTATCCTTAAAGCATTTTGGAACTATTTGCTGACTTGGAGTTATTGAAGATATCCATGAGGACATTTGTTAGTTGGACTGTGCAGTTCCTGAGCACACGTCCTAGGATGTTGTCAGGTCCAGCTGCTTTTCTCGGATTAACTCTGCGCAGTGTCCTCTGGACATCAGCTGGGTTGAAGGTGAGCATCTTCTCATTGTGGCCGACAGGCATTTTCTTTGCTGCTGTTCTGTTCCCTTCCTTAAATCTGCTAAAGTAGACCTTCAGCTTATTTAGGAACTCCTTGTTGTCCTCACATTGCAAAGATAGGGGTCTGTAGTCTGTTATGGACTGGATAACCTACCATAGGTGCCTAGGGGTTTTTTTTGGTCAGAGAAGTATCTCTGGATCTTTTTGCCATGGGTGCATTTTTCTTCCCTCACTCCCTTGTTCAGATTTGCTCTGGCTAATCTGAGGGCTTCCCGATCACCAGACCCGAAGGCTGCATTCCTTGCTTTCAGTAGTTCGTGCACCTCTCTCGTCAACCAGGGTTTCTGGTTAGCTCGTATGATGATGGTTTTAGTGACTGTCATATCATCCACACATTTTGAGATGTAGCCCATCACCACCTCAGTGTAATCCTCCAGGTTGATACACTGGTTCTCAGTAGCCAGCTCCTTGAATATGATCCATAGGTTCATAGGTAGGTACTAGGTTATTGGCCCAACGGCCTAAGTAAGCCTAGCCAACAAGGTTCCCTGGCTTACACCACCCATGAAAGTTAATTTCCTGTGCCCCTGTTGAGCAGAGCCACAGAAGTGATCCCTGGGGTATATTTCCTATTTCTCATCCACTCATCAAGATTTTTCTTGTAGAGTGCTAATGAGGAACTTTGCTTGACATAGATGGGTAGCTTGTTCCAGAGTATGAAAAGTCTCTGGGAAAGGAATCCATCCCTCCAGCATGTCCTGTTTATTGTGGTGGCAAGGTTTAGGTCCCTAGAGCATGTAGCTTGGAGGGATTGGGATTTCTTAAGGTGTAGCATGTCCAACAGCCCTGGGTTTAACATAGCTTTATATGTTAGGCAGAGATCTTCTTGGAGTAGGCGATATGTTACAGAATAAAGCTGGAGTTTTTTGAGACAGTCAGTGTAGGGCATCTGTTTGAGAACAGTAATCCTGTTTGTGAGGTACTTCTGTGGTCTTTCCAGCTGCTGCAGATGTCTTGTGAGGTACATTCCAAAAGGGGCATTGTACTCTATAATGGGTCTAATGAGTGCTGAGTAGAGGGGAACAATGACCTCTTTTTTTCCTGTCTGTGCTCTCAAAACTGTCCTGGAGTGCCGAGACTGCACCCTCTGGCCATACTCTTTAGTTGTTTCACTGTTGGTCTCTCTCTAGTTAGCAGTTGTTTATATGCTGGTAGTAACAATATGGAGAGGTGGTCAGAGTTTCCCAGGTGTGGACGAGGCACTGCCTTAAATGCCAGCTTAACATTGCCATATATCTTGTCCAGTATATTCTCACCCCTTGTTGCAAAGACCACATATTAGAAATAGTGGAGCAGAACTGTTTTCAAGTTGGCCTGATTGAAGTCACCTGCCACTCTATGAATACAGTATCAATTCTGGTTTTGCAGTTCCTTTATAGCCTGGTATAATGTGGTCATTGCCTCATTTGGATTAGCACTGGGAGGAATGTAGACAGCTGTGACACAGATACTGTTAAATTCCCTGAGTAGATAAAAGGGTCTGTATTTCAGTGACAGAAACTCTAGATTATCTGAGCAGTGTGAGGATACTGTCTCACAACTGGTACACCAGTCATTATTGATGTATATGCATATGACGTATATAGCTAGAGTGTACTTCTGCGAATTTTGAAGACCTTTTAGGGATTCAGCCAAAACTTTTTCTTTTTCTAGGCTAACTAAAAAATTTGTACAGCTCTGCTTAAATTGATCTTTGTCATTCTGAGAAATAGAAGTCTTCCATTTTGGGCAGAGTAACCAGAAATTTGGCCAAGTGGCTAATCAGTATGCCTTTTTGCAAAAGGATTTTTTTTTTTTTTTTTGGAAAGTGAAGCTCACCCAAACAGGAGACCATGCCCCTTACACTTAATTTAACTCCTGGTTGCTGCATATTGGGGTAGCTGAAAACCTCCCTGATATTAATCCTCCCTTTTGGCACTATCTGGCTTCATTTTTTGCTTATTTGCTGAAATCAAAATCTAACCAGACTTCCTGAATAACCTGTTCCTCACTTGAAACTAAGTCCTATAGCCATTACTTGCATAATGAATGACTTTGAACAACAGCACACTCCCGCTATACTCCTAAAACTTGTATAACTTACCTGGTTAACATAGATAAATAAGAACCTTACTGCACTGAGAAAAAGAAAGAGGATGATCTTTAGTGTTTCCCTGAAGTGAGAAGAGGGCGTATATGGCCTTTTACATGTGATTCTCTGAAATTATGGTAAATTTGTGTCTCTGTTTACATCTTTATTGTTTTCAAATAAAAGTCCCATCTCCAGAAGCCCACGTGTAGCCAAAAAAAAAAAAAAGATCAATCAGTTCGCTGACCCAGTGTTCACTTCTCTTCCCCAGTGCCTAGTGGACAAGACTCAAACGTACTGTTCAAGGAACAAATAATATTTTGTTTTCAGTGATGATTCAAAAATGTATTTCATTTTGTCAAGCAAAATGATATAAAGTGATATTGAGATACATGAAGTATCTTAATGGTGCCTTATCTGTGTTAAGGAGAAGCTGTTCTTTCCAGACATTCCAGGGATACCCATAGCACACCAGTGACTAACATTGCATTTCAGTTAACTGCATCACACTTGATGTATGCACATTACATATTTGAGTATATAAACTGTTCATGTTTGTTTTCTGGGCAGGGTGCTTGGGTGTAGAACTTTGTGAAACATATGAAACGCGTTTACTTAATGGTGTAACCTGCAGTTTCTTTACAAGTGTTTCGTTGCTACAATAATTCACTGATATAAACAGCTGCTTATTTTGTGTTCATACTATATCATTAATACTTTTATAATGATTTTATTTTTATTTATATGAGGGTTTGCTGTTAATTAAAAAAATAATTCATCTCATTAATTAAATCTTAGGGATGTATAATTAAAGGTGTAGTGCTGCCTTGTTTTGCTGCCAAGAATTACAGATGATCATGGTAGTATTGCAGTTTATTGTAAAGAACAGTGATGTTGTTCTGGTAATATCTGAATTAAAAAAAAAAGTAAGGGGTCATCAACAAACTCGGCCACAAACTGTTACTACCAAAAAACTATAAAATAAAAATGATAAAACCAGCTTAAAAAGACTTTATTAAACAAAAGCTAATAAAATTAGTAACTATTAACAACTGGTAAGTGCTTTCATTCTGTAATAAGAACTTCATCAGACTATGTTGCACTAAAACAATCTAATTATGCAAATAAAATCACATGACCCATCCAATTTAATGAATTAACCATCCCCTTCTCAGTACTACTTTATAATTTTCTCTGTCATTCATTCTCAGACTGTTAGCATGCATTTAGTTTTTCTGCCAGCAGTATTCTAACCAATCCATCTCATTTCAGTATCCCATCTCATAATAAAATTACTCAGTTGATCAATAACAGAAAACTTCAACTCACCTTTATTTACATTATTTGTATGCTTTTGATTAACATGCCTAACCAGAGCATTGCTTAAGTCCATTTTTTCAAACGCCTCTAAATGCTCATACACTGTGTTTTAAAACTCTCTAATCGTTCTGCCAATATAAAAGGCAGAACATTGGCCACATAAAGCTAAGTACACCACATATTTAGTTATGTAGTTATAATTAGTATGTAATCTAATTTCATAATTTCTTCGTACATCATTTATTTTATCTCCCACTAAAACATATGTACAATAATTACAACCATAACATTTAAACATTCCCTTTTTAGTGCTATGCTCCCATATTTTTACTTCTTTAAAAATATTCTCGTAAACTCTTGCCCTGTTTAGATACAAAAACTGGGGCCTCACCTATAATATCTTTTAAATCCTTAAAATTCATCAGGAATCTCAAATTATTCCTAACAATACATTTTACACACTTCCTCATTTACTGAATTCTCCAGCACACAAGCTAAGGAGAAGTTCTTAGTATTAGATGTTTCCCCACAAACCCCAGCTAACTCATAATTACAACCCATACTGCACTGATTTCCTTTATAAATAACTTCATTCATAACACTATTTAATATCATGTTGGGGTAACCTCTCTCATAAAACTTAGCTTTTAATCCTTCACATTCCTTCTCAAAAAAAGAGTGCCATCTGTTAAATTACTTTGGGTCTGTATATAAGCCTGCCAGTAAATTAAAGGTTAAGAAACATAATAAGGAAGTGCAAAGTAATAGCATGCATAGTTTGAGCTTAAAGAGGAATGTTGTGAAAAATTGGTTCCTAGAGTGAGTAATTTAACAGATGACACCCTTTTTTGGGGAAGAAATGTGAAGGCTTAAAACGTACGTTTTATGAGAGAGGTTACCCCAATATAATAATTAGTACTATGAATGAAGTTATTAATAAAATAAATCCATGCAGTATAGTATGAATCAAGTTATTAATAAAAGAAATCTGTGCAATATGGGTTGT
Organism: Protopterus annectens; assembly: GCF_019279795.1. Lineage (NCBI taxonomy): Eukaryota > Metazoa > Chordata > Ceratodontiformes > Protopteridae > Protopterus > Protopterus annectens. Next base: position 383,175,647 of record NC_056740.1, on the reverse strand, counting down.
AGTTATGAGTTAGCTGGGGTTTGTGGGGAGACATCTACTAATACTAAGAATTTCTCCTTAGCTTGTGTGCTGGAGAATTCAGTAGATGAGGAAAGTGAAAAATGTATTGTTAGGAATAATTGGAGATTTCTGATAAATTTTAAGGAGTTAAAAGATATTATAAGTGAAGCCCCAGTTTTGTATCTAAACTAGGGAATAGTTTAAGAGACTATTTTTATAGAAGCAAAAATTGTGGTAGCATAGCACTAAATAAGGGTATGTTTAAATGTTATGGTTGTAATTATTGTAGATATGTTTTAGTGGGAGATAAAATAAATGTGGCAAGAAATTATGAAATTAGATTATTATAATTGTAGATCTAAATATGTGGTGTACTTAGCTTTATGTGGCCAATGCTCTGCTTTTATATTGTCAGAACGGTTAGAGTTTCATAACTGAGTGTATGAACATTTAGGGGCGGTTGAAAAAATGGACTTAAGCAATGCTCTGGCTAGACATGTTAATCAAAAGCATACAAATAATGTAAATAAAGGTGAGTTTAAATTTTCTGATGTTAAGTTGTCAATCTCGCCTTCATTCTTGCTGGATGGGTTCAGAGCCGATCCTCGGCTCCGACTCTGCACTTGCTTAGCTTGAGAACTCCTTTTACCAGCTCGAGGCAACCCTATATCCCATGATGCAAGGCAAGACTACCTCAGATCTCGTTTGCCGCTTTGCGAAAAGGTCTCTTTTTTTGCCAGCTCAGGTGAGTTTGAATTTTCAAACAATTTAGTCAGGGTTTTACTCTCCCTTTCTTCTTAGGATTAGATAGTGTGTAGTTTTTCTACAACCCACCCTATTTCCCTTTTAATTAAACTTTCAAGTTAATTTTGTAAAGTTAATAATTTTTCAGTTAGGCCTAGGCCTCCCCTTCTTAATCCCTATCTGTGTGTGTGTTTTTGGGATTAATAGTGTGACTGTTCTGTGTGTGTGTGTGTGTTTTTTGCTTACACTATGTCTAGGGAAGGAAAGGTCTCAGGCTTCAAGAAGTGTGACTCGTGCTGTCAGAAGATGTCTCTGACAGACGGTCACACTTCTTGTGTTTACTGCCTGGGGCCTTTACACCTGCAGGACTCCTGTGCTATATGTCATTCTTTTAGCCAGAGAGTCCTGCAGGAGAGGAGGAACAAGTTAATCCTCCGTGGCTTATTAAAGCCAGAAGGTTCACCCACTAAGACTGGGTCGAGTAAACCTTCAAAGCTACCTAAGGTTCAGGCTACAGTAGTTAAGCCTTCCCCGGTGGCTCCGACTCCTTCGGAGTCGAGATCGGCTCCGGCTGGAGCCGATCTTTCTTCCTCTGATGTGATAGTGTCGGTTCCTACCGGCTCTGACACTCAGTCTACAGTTGCCTTGTCGGCTCCGGCTGGCGCCGACGTGTTATCCAGCATCGGAGCCGAAAAGTCTTCGGCTCCATCTGGAACCCAGAGGACATCGGCTCTGATGGCTTCATCCAAGAAGAGATCTCGGTCCCCTTCTTTGGAGTCGATCCACTCGGCTCCGAGGTCTCCTCTTTTGTCGGAACGGAGTCATCGGAGCCGATCTTCGAGATCTTCCAGGCTGTCTGACCACGATTTAGAGAGGGTGGTAAGCAGGCTGTTGAAGTCACAGGCACTAGCCCAAATGCTCCATAGCCCGTCTCAGCAGACTTCGGCTATTGCTCTTCCCCTTGAACTTCCTCCTCCGACTCTCCTCCAGAGTTCGGAGCCGGAGCTTCTCGGGACAGCGACCGTGTCGGTGCCGGAGCCGATACATCCCCTTTCGGCTCTGTCATCTTCGGCTCCGATCTCCTCCATGAGACCTTCCTTGGAGGGATCCGGTCGTCGAGTTTCCCTTGTCGGCTCCGAGGGGGCTAGTGGCATCGGACCCTTGTCCATCCCCGCTCTCCCTCTCGGGGCTTCGGCTTTGGTAAGCTCAGCACCGACATTGGCCTCGGAGCCTTCTCTCTCAGTGGAGCCAGGAATTCCTGTTTCTTCGGAACGGGAGTATTCCGGTCTCCCTGGGAGGGGAGCCTTTGAGGTGATGAGGAGTGTCCTGGCACCTGAGCCAGGTCAACGGTCCATCTCTTTAGCTCCTCCCTCTTCGGTGCCTGTTGATGTCTCTTGCCAGCCTCTTGCTCTCAGGCCCAGGGATCCATCGCCCCAGGCTTCCCCATTGGGAATAACTTCCTCTTCCGAGGTTTCTCCTGATCCCACAGGGGAACCCCCACGGAAGAGGACGTGTAAGAGGAAACACACAGACTCCCCTGAGTCTACAACATCTGATACCAACTTAGATGAGTCGGAGGGTTCCCCACGGTCCCCCTCTGAGGATGTCTCCTTTTCAGACATCCTTGAACTCCTCAAACAGAGGGGGAACTGACCTTCCATTGACCCCTCTGAGGATGAGTCGGTATACCTGTAGGCTTTTGGATCCCGACCCTCCACCTCCTGGGTGTCTCCGCCTTTCGACCCACTTATGCAGGTAGTGGCTTGGAAGGCGTGGGCAGCCCCAGATTCTGTGGAACCTGCCCCCAGGAGGCCATCCAAATTTATTACGGCCCGTTCAGGCAAGCAGTTTCTTTCTAAGGGCGTCTCTGTGGATGCTATGGTGGTGGCGGCGGCCACCAAGAAGGAACTTGCGGATCCTTCCATGCCTGTCCATCCTCCTAACAAAGATTCTAGGACCATGGATAGGTATGGTAAGCGGATGTTTTCTTCAGCGACCTTTGCTATGCGTTCGCTGAACTACCTTTGTCATTTCACCAGACTTCAAAGAGATATTCTCAAGGAACTAGGTGAAGTGGTTCAGGATCCTTCAGCTGCTGGGGCTCAAGACAAGATTGCCTCACAGCTAGCAATCCTAAATTCTTTAACCAACTCCTCCATGCGGCTCATATCCTATGCAGCCAATGGAGCGAGCAGAGCCGCAGGCACAGGAGTGGCTCTTAGACGTCAGGCCTGGATGCGGCTTTGTAATTTCGCGGACCCCTTTAAGGCGTCCTTCACCAATACCCCCTTTGATGGTTCGGCTTTGCTCGGACCTCAGGTGAAGGAAACCTTGACCAGGTGTGAGCAAGACGGCAAAACTCTTTCTGCCGTAGGAGTCCATTTTCCACCCCTTCTAGACCCTATCCCAAGGGTCAGAAAGGAGGAAAGATGTGGTTCCAGAAACCCAAGGAGCAGCGCCGGACACACGTGGTCAGTTTACCCCCAGAGGCAGAGGGGGTAACAATAATAGACGCCGCCCTAGAGGCAGGGAGGGTCCCCAGAATCAGGGCAACAGGGAGCCTCTTCCTGATAAGCCCTTTCAGCATCCCTGAGGTGTTGCCCGACTGTCCACCCTTGGAGGCAGTCGGGGGAAGGATATCGCTGTACCCAGTAGCCTGGCGTTCCATCTCACAAGACATGTGGGTACAGTCGATCATATCCGAGGGTTACAAAATCCCCTTCGAAAGGTATCCCGTACCTCACCAATCCCTTCCAGACATCTCACCCGGTCAAAGGGATTTGGCAAAACAGGAGGTTTCAAAGCTCCTAGAAAAAAGAGCCATCCAGACTGTTCCAGCAGACCAAGTAGGATCCGGCGTCTACTCTAGATTCTTTTTGGTCCCCAAAAGGACGGGAGATTGGAGACCTATTTTAGACCTGAGCAATCTAAACAGATTTGTCAAGAAGGCAAGATTCCGGATGGTCATGCTTCAGTCCATTCTGCCCTTTCTGGGCAAGGACAACTGGATGTGCTCAATAGACCTTCAGGACGCGTACTATCACATAAAGATACACAGACGCTCCAGGAGGTTTCTCCGCTTTCGGCTAGGGACCAGTCATTATCAATTCAGAGCCCTGCCCTTTGGCCCTCATTTCAGCCCCCAGAGTGTTTACCAAATGCATGGCAGTGGTCACAGCTCATCTGAGACGTCAAGGATTCCAGGTGTTTCCTTATTTAGACGACTGGCTCCTCTCCGCCACCACCAAGCATCAGCTTCTTCAGAGCAGAGACTACACTCTGCAGCTTTGCAAAAGGTAGGGAATATCGGTGAATTTTGAAAAATCTTCTCTGCTGCCTTGCCAATCTATCACCTTTATAGGCGCAGAATTAAACACCGTCAGTATGTTAGCCAGACTAACAGATCAGAGAATTCTGGACATCCAAAAATACATTCGGATTTTATTGCAGAGCAGCAAAGTCAAAGCCAGATTGGTTCTGAAGGTTCTAGGTCTTATGGCTACGGCCATTGTACTTCTACCATTAGCTCGCTTTCACATGCGTCTTCTGCAGTGGATGTTATTCACTCAGTGGTCGTTCCAGAACCTTCCCATGAGGCACGAAATCTTGGTTACACAATCGTGCAGGACTCATCTAACCTGGTGAATATCTTCCCCTCTACTTCATCAGGGCCGACCATTTGTTCCCCCTCCTCCGGTTGCCACAGTCACTACGGATGCCTCTCTGATCGGGTGGGGGGGGCATTATCAGGGCAGGATGGTCCACGGGACTTGGCAACCCATCGAATACCATCTGCACATAAATGTCCTGGAGATGAGAGCGGTGCTTTTAACGTTGCAAGCCCTCAACGACTTTCTTCCCGCGGGGACTATTGCAGTTCAAACGGACAACATGTCTGTTGTCTGGTACATCAACAAGCAGGGTGGGACCAGGTCCTATCCTTTGTGTCAAGAAGCTCTCAGACTTTGGCAATGGGCAATCTCCTCTCATCGGTTTCTGATAGCAACGCACATCCCCGGCAGGTCCAACCTCTTAGCGGACAGGCTGAGCAGAGCCATTCTCATGCCTCACGAGTGGTCTCTCAATCAATCGGTAGTGGACGAGATATTTCTGAAGTGGGGCACCCCTTGTTGCGACCTTTTTGCTACACCCCAAAACAACAAATGCCCAGACTTCTTCACCCTCTTTCCCCTACCAGGCCAACCCCTGAGAGACTCTCTAACCCAGGATTGGCCCCGGGGACTTCTGTACGCTTTTCCTCCTTTCCCCTTAATTCCACAGGTCATTCAGAAAGCTACTGTTTTGAGAGCCAAGTTGATTCTCATTGCCCCTTACTGGCCTCGACAAATTTGGTTTCCGACCCTGCATCATCACCTCCTGGTGCAGCCTTGGCATCTGGACCTTCTGATCCACCAATCGGGTCAACAGCACCGGGCCATTCGTTCTCTCAACCTCACTGCTTGGTTGCTCCACTTCCTTCCCTAGCCAGGCTTCCTATGATCTCTGATCCTATCAGAGATATCTTAATAGCTTCATTGAAGTCGTCCACCAGAACGGTTTATGCTAGCAAGTGGCGACGTTTTTCCCTTTGGGCAAACTCCAGGCACATTGATCCCTTTACTGCACCTGTGCATTCTGTTTTAGATTTTCTGGCTGAAGTTTTTCAGTCAGGATCTTCTTCATCAACAGTCAAAGTTCAACTGGCGGCTATTTCCAAATATCATGTTGGCTTGCAAGATCATAACATTATGTCACATAGACTATGCAAAGCTTTTCTGAGAGGAGTTTTTCTCCTAAAGCCTCCAATAAAACATCCTCCTCCACAATGGGATCTGAATTTGATGTTAGCATCCTTGATTTTACCCCCCTTCGAACCGTCTGCTTCATGCTCCTTGAAGTTATTGACCTGGAAAACAATATTCTTACTGGCTGTCACTTCAGCAAGGAGGGTATCCGAGATTCAAGCTCTCTGCATCCGTTCCCCTTACTTGGTTTTTCACAAGGACAGGGTATCCTTGAGAACAAATCCATCCTTTCTACCCAAAGTTGTTTCTAAAACTAATATTAATCAATCCATCGATCTACCAGTTTTTTTCCCAAATTATTCTGACAGAGCTGAACAAAAGCTTCATTTTTTGGATGTCCATCGTCAGCTCGGATATTATTTGCATAGAACTAAACAATTCAGGAAATCAGATCAATTATTTGTCTCCTATGCAGAAAACAGGAAAGGTCTCCCAGTATCAAAAGTGACCTTGTCCAGATGGTTATCTTCCGCCATTTCTTATGTGTATTCACTCAGAGGCAAGCAACTACCCTCAAAACCGAAGGCACACTCAACCAGGAGCCTATCCACTTCTACAGCCTTTCAGGATAGGCTACCCATTGATACCATTTGTGCAGCAGCTACTTGGGCCACTCCTCATACCTTTGTCTCTCATTACAAATTAGATTTGGCCTCCAGGGACAGAGCCAGTTTTGGTTCCACAGTACTCAAGAGTCTGTTCCATTGAGCCACCCGGGATACAGGTGCTAGGGACGCGGTCACATCCAGCAAGAATGAAGGCGAGATTGACAACTTAACATTTAGAAGTTATGTACCTACCATAACGTTCCATGTTAGTTGTCTTCTCTCGCCTTCTTTCTTGCGTCCCTCCCTCCTTCCCCCTGGCCTGGACAGATCTTGAAGAGTTTCTCTTTATCAGATTCACTCTCCTTAGTTCTTTAGAGAGTCTATCTTAAGAACTTTTTGCCTAGTTCTTCTAGGCTAGTTTTGCTCTTCCTTTGGGATTAGTATTATTGGCAGGGTTATTTAGCTGCCAAACAAGATCTGAGGTAGTCTCGCCTTGCATCATGGGATATAGGGTTGCCTCGAGCTGGTAAAAGGAGTTCTCAAGCTAAGCAAGTGCCGAGTCGGAGCCGAGGATCGGCTGTGAACCCATCCAGCAAGAAAGAAGGCGAGAGAAGACAACTAACATGGAACGTTATGGTAGGTACATAACTATTAATTATTGATCAAGTGAGTAATTTTACTAGCAGATGGGATGTTGAAGATGAGTTGGACTTGTTAGAATATTGCTGGCAGATAAAGCTAAATGCATGGAACAGCCCTGGAATGAATGACAGCGAAAATGATAAAGTAGTACTGAGAAGGAGAGGGTTAATTCACTAAATTGAATGTTTCATGTGATTTTATTTGCTTATTTAAGCTTTGATTGTTTTAGTGCAACTTGGTCTGATGAAGTTCTTATTATAGAATGAAAGCAGTTACTAGTTGTATTTTATCAGTTTTTAATAGTCTTTTTAAGCCAGTTTTACTGTTTTTATAATGTCTGAAATTTGTCCTCTAGTACAAATGATCTGCATTCCATATTAGTTTAATTGGGCATCATATGTTCATTTTAACAAAGTAATCCAGAGAAACCTGAACAAGGAAAAAGAACAAAAAGCACAAATGCTCCATGATCACTGCAAACTATTACCTGAAGTAGTCTAATGGTTGCAGATGAAAGTGCTTATATACTTGTTCTAAATAAATGTGTGGTTTGCAGTGATCATGGAGCATTTATGCTTTTTGTTCTTTTTCCTCGTATGTTCATTTTATTAATTTTTTTTATCTAATTAATTTGAATGCTCATTTCTTTAAAGTCATTTCAAATCTGTGTTAAAATATACCTGCTTGTTCAGAGTCTTGCATTATTCAAACTGCTTGTTAGAAGCAAACCTATGGTTTGGCAGTTATATCTGTGCTGCAAATTATTGCCCTAATTGTTGTATGTGGTATGATAGATTCTTTATTCATTAACCATCAGGTCTAAGACTAACAAGACTTAAGTCCATCATCTAAAACTTTTGCAGGCTAGTGGGTCAACTGCCTTTCTCATACTGCTGTGAAAAGAGGGACCCCCTCTGGATCTCTTCTGTAATGCACTGAAATGCTTTTTCTAAGTTGGTTTCAGTCTACTTAGCAAATGTATTCCTTTTGACTTAAAAAATCACATTTTGATGCTGCTTTTCTTTATAGTTCCAGTTTTATACTTGGAAGCAAGTTGGCGACTGATTCCCTCATTTTCCTTCCCCCCTCCCCCTTTCAATGGCCTTCTTCAACTTTGACATGTTCAGCCTTGTTTATTTTGTTCTGCTAACTTAAAAGAAAAAATACTTTAGGGTTTCCAAGTTTTATGAACTGATTGTTTTGCTCTGTGTCCGGTGATGGATAAGAAAGAATTTAAAGAGTTTAGGAAATGTATCTGTGTAGTTTGGCAGAAGAATGGCTCAAGGTTAAGTTTGATGTTTGTGCTGCATTTAACTCTGGAACAGGTAAGAATAGATTAGCACTGGAGAAAATGAAAGCTAGCAATACTACAACCATTGATGCTTCTACATCAAAATCCATTTTAAGGTTGACCCCTTCAAGGTCCACTCCCAGTATTATGTTTCCTGCAGTACATGTACTAAAATAATTTATTAGTCATAAGGATTTGATGAGGAAATGCCATCAGCTCAGTTCTGTTCCCCCGAAAAAGCTTTCTTCAGATCCATATCCTAAAAAAAATTTGACCTGAATTTTTTTTCCCTTATCATGCCAGGCAGGGGTTTGCAAGGCTTGCAGGGTTATTGTCTTTTCTAATAGTGCCCCCGCTTCCTCCCTAGATCTGATAACATTTCCTCAGATTTAGATGTTAAAGTAAGGGAAATTATGGAAGCTCTGGATTACAGAAAGATGTGGTAGGTCTTCATACAGTTTCAGTACATGTGGTCTCAGACGTCTCCCACCCACCTGTCATTGGAACAGTTAGAGGTCCCTCTTCTGTTGCAGATTTTTCATCCCCACTGTCTTGGCTATCCTTGGCAGGCCATGTTCAGGCTCCTTTTCTTGTGTGGCCAATTTATGATCTGTAGTCATTGACACTGATGTCAAGCAGGTCACTGATGTAAACTGTGGTCTCATTGGTATTCCTTCAATATCACTGCCCTCGGTATCAACTATTCTTTCAACATAACATTTTTTGTTGCTGTAAATATCAAATTTGGGGGACACCATGACCCAAGAGTGTACATTTGACCTGTTAGACTTGTTGAGGACCAACTGTACCCTTGTCAAAATCATCCTGTCAGCCTTTAGTGCTGATACCTTTGAAGCTAACTTCAGCATTGTGCAACACTTTTGCTGTAATGGTCCAGGTCAGGGCTTCAGGATTGGTAGTAGGATTGCTTCTTTCACCACATTCCTGGCAACCTGGATTATGTTTTTCATCATAGAATGACTTCAGTGCCCATGATGTAGAATTCCCTTCATGTGCCGCTTTCAAGTTCTGCAAGTTTCTGTTTAATTTCTCACATATGGCTCTTTCACTGGCAGAATAGTGGGACTGGAATCCCAACTGCAGGATGTTCATAGATGTCGGGACAAGTTTACTCTTTCTTTTCTGACTAGTCAACTTTGAATCAAGAAACGCAGGAGTAAGAATAAGCACTTGGAGTGTCCTCAAGAGTCATCTATATGGGGTGCAGATATGTGTGAGAAAGCTGATTCCTTCACCAATAGATGTGGATGAGAAAGCTGATTCATTCACCAACCACTTATTTACTGGATGAACAGGGGAAACATTTTTATGCATCTTGTATTTTTTGTTAAGGGCCATACATTATTTGCTTTATGTACAGCATTTCCAGAAAGAGATGACTGGTGGGTTGCAAGATGGGTACTTAAAATATTAGTTGCAGATCCAGACATCAACCATTTCTTCTGTTGCAGACCTCATCAAGAGACCTGCACATACCCATGTAGAAGGTATGGCATGTATAGCAGGCATAGGCTAGGCAGTGCATTATCACCCTGATACCATATTGTTTTTGTCAAGGGTGCAAAAATGATCTGTATCAGTGCTCCATTTGATGGGCCCTACTGTTTGTTCCCAATTGTGCCAGAAAGCAGTCAATTACATGTAGAATCAATGCTAAAAGGTGGTGATCTAGTTGAAGAAACAGAACCCTATAGAAAGGACACTTACTGCACTTGGAGCTACATTTGTAGCTCCCCAGTGCTTATTCTTTTGGGTGCTGTAGTGCTTACAACAGCTTTGGTTCAGATACAGTCAGTGACAGTGTAATAACTGAGGTTCTGGGAGACACAAGCATGGAAGATACGATTTCCAGAGCTCACCTGAGAGGTGTAACAGATGAAACACAATTAGGGATAATATAGTCCTTCTTTGTAAGCTATTAGTCTAGTCCCTGACACCTTGCCTGGCTGTGGAAACGGTCAGGGGTTATCTGTCCCTCCAGTAGTCTGTATGGATGGCATCACATGGGACAAGTAGGCAATGCCAGTCATATCCAGAAGATGTAACATGCCATTCCTCAATTCACCCCCCCCCAACACACACACACACACACACAGACTCTGCCCTTTCCAGATGTCTTATCCAATCAGAAGAGTGCAGCAAGAAAAGAGGGCTTGGATGTTGCATAATATTCTTTCATTTCTGAAGAAAAATACCTCAGGCTGTTGCACAGGTTGAATCGCCTAAATCAGTTATTTTTAAGGAGTCCTTTTGCATGGTCATTGTGTAGTAGAGTCTTCCTTTTCTGTTCAATAGAGGCCTTTTTTTCTCCATTTTGTCTTGCTGTTCAGCTTTTTTCACCATCCTTTCAGCACATTCTAACTTGGCCATAAGTGCTGTGTAGTCCCTGTGAGGGAAGAAAATTAATTAAACTGGGTGTATTAGGGCATCAAGATCCACAGAAACCATGGGATTCTAGATGCTGTGATGTGGATTTTAAAGTTTTATCCCAACCATTTTATCTCATAATGACTTGAACAAAAATCTTTATTATGAAAAGAAATTCAGAATTATTCTTTTCTTTAGAGGAAGTAGTAAGTTGTTTCAAAATATTAATATTAAAAGCTGGAAAACTAGTCGTTTCCAATAACTTCAGTTAGGCAAATCCTTGTGAGGAGACATAAAACTTATCTGAAAGTAGTGCCAACTTCCGTACCTCTCCCAAAATGATAGTCACCTTATATGTACTGCTCTGGTGTTAGCTTCAGATGAAAATAAAAGAACAATTAGGAACAGTCGTGCATTTCAAACTGTTGCTTTCATGCATATACACAGCATGCCTAGTCATCCTTACTATTCTATTTACTCTACTGACATTAAACTGGAACAGAAGTGAAAGAACAACTGACGACAGTAATATATTTCAGCTTCTTGCCGTCAGCTGTATATACAAAGCACGACTCCTTACCTGTAATCCCAAAATATAGCCACCTCAATATGTCTGATATTGGACTATTAAGAAAGTGAAACAATACTGATCACAGTAATGCTTTCCAACTTGTTTGATCTTACAGGAGGATGCTGCCCCTAGTTGAGCTGTAGTGACTCATGCACACCTCTGAAGTTTGGTTGGGAGGAAATAATGACCAGATTGACCCCATCCCTTATATTAGCTATAGTGATCTTTTCTGCACATCTGTAAGCATGGCTGACTTTAAACAAAATGAGACCTGGGGCAAAGGATGAGGATGAGCCCATTCCTCATACATACTCTGGTTGCCTTGTGACTCCAAGAAGCTCTGAGGATCTACATGTTCTGTGATGCATTTTCTGTCTTATTTTTGAAACATGATAAATTGGTGTTTATCTTTTTTTTTTATATACTGCTAGCCAGAAAAGTTATGCATGTGCTCCTGGTATTTTGTGCATCTACAAATACAGACGCATATTGACACTAACCTGATAATTCATGTCTGTGTGTCAGACACACACACACACACACGCACACACACACACACACACACACACACACACACACACACACACACACACACACACACACACACACACACACACACACACACTTGCCAATAGGCAAACACCAGTTTACCTATTGCATGTGTTTTTGGTGTTGGAAGAAACCAGATCACTTGCATTACATCCATACAGAGACTGGGAAGACATTCATACTCCACAATGAAGGAACCACAGACAAAGACTCAACCAGAGAACCAAACATTGGGAGATACCAACCCTACTCACTGCACCACTGTGCCAACTATCATTTCATTTCACACATATGCATTGTGATTGTACTACTCAGACCATGAACAACAGACACTGAATGTGTACAGTACTGATGTAAACTGAAAAATATGTCCATGTAGTTTTATTTCTTTTGTTTAGCTTGTTTACTGGATAAAACACTGATCACAATAGATAAGGCTCATCCAGACTCTGCTACACTTTGCTGTGAAGGAAAGGTTAGTTTGCTGTTATTTTTTGTATTTCTGTATTGCCTTTCTATATTTTGAATACTGTAGTTTGTTTTCTTTACCTTGTGTTTTGCTTGCATTCTGTTTAACAGCATATTAAAACTTCAAAAGAGACCACAGCTCTCTCTGTTCTGAGTCAGGCATTTAAGTTGTCTTGTTAAATACCACTGTCTTTCTAGTTGCCCGCCTCTTATGTTAATCTGACCATATATCTCATTTCTCTCTACTTTCACTGGCTTATGTGAGTAATCACAAAACCATCACTTTTGAAATCCCACCCCTTCAATTATTTAAATTTATTGGCCATCCTACAGTATTTCATAGTACCAAAATACAAAAGTAACCACCCCTTTCAGTCCATCTTGCTGTTTTAAAAATAGTTAAAAATAGTAACTCTCCACTAAACCTTAACTTTTTAAACAGGTAAAACTCAAGTTACCTACTTTCATATCTAACTTCTCTAGTGCACACTGCAGAGTGCATTCTTTTCAATCTTACCTTTAAGCATCCCTGTTACTAGCACTTCCTCTAATACCTAAAAAGATCATCTCTACTTGACTCCAAGTAGACTTTTCTCTATCTGTTAAACCTAGCACTTGCTCCTACAGTACTTATTACCTTGATACGGCACTCTTATAGATAGCACCCCAAAAAGGCAAACCCCCATTTCTCGGTCACTCACGTCCCCGGAATCTCTTTTAAAGTTTTTTTGTCTAGTCCTTCTAGCATGTCGAGGGATCAGTTGCTAGTGTCCTCTCCTGCTCAGCTGGTGAACCTGGGAATATTGAGGCAATGTTACAATTGCCTCATGTACACAGACAACCCTCTCCTCCTCCCACAAAACACAAATACATGCGAGAGATGCAACTATACGGCCAAACTGGAGGCTGAGCTCTCTCAACATAGGACTGGCAAGACCAGTCAGGAGGAGAAGGTTACCACACACACTATAGACCCAGTCTCACATAGTACCATCACAACCTCAAATCATACACATAAACACACAAAGACATACTCGGCTCTGATCAAAAATCTACCAAAACAGCAGAGGCCACCAAAGCAGACACCCAAACAACCACCACCTCAGAACACAACACCTGCAACACATAGACCTCACAGTCAGAGTGTCAAACAGTCACAGCCCTTAAGGCCAAACACAATGCCAGACACACTAGTCATTGGTGACTCCATAGTCAGACACACTGACGTCCCGCTCACCAGACTGAGTAAGGAGAAGGTCACAGTAAGCTGCCTGTCGGGCGCTAGAATCCGCCACATAACGCAAGCACTCAGGTCTCTCAACAGCAGGTACAAATATGACTCAGTCATTGTCCACGCTGGTGTAAACGACCTGAGACGCACCTCCTTGGACTACATGAAAAGAGACATTGAGGAGCTCTCTGATTATGTAGCCCAGGCAGGTATGACCCTGACCTTGAGCAGTATCCTACCTTCACCAAGAATGATGCCACAATACAGAGATAAGATGATCAGCTTTAACAATTGGCTTAAACTCTGGTGTCATTCAAAGGGGATCCAATGTCTGTCTGCCTGGGATGACATGCTGGACAAGCCACGCTGCTTCACAAGGGACGGCTTGCACCTGTCACCCTGGGATTCGGATATTGGCAAAGGCTCTTGCCACCCCATAGTGCCTTTTTAGGCAAGGCTCAAATTCTAAACCTACCACCCTAGAACACAAAAAGGTAAAAACTAAGGGTAATGCTGCTCAATGCCAGAAGTCTAAATCTCAAAATGCACGCACTCGAGGCCCTTCTCAGTATGGAGAACATCGATGTCTGTGCAGTGACAGAAACCTGGTTCAAGGCTCCTGAGAGCACCCCAGCACTATCAGGTTTTACCTCTTATCATGCGTTCCCCCAAAATCCGGACAATACCAAGAAAGGAGGGGGTATCCATATTCATCAAAGACACCCACACCTCAAGACTGGTGGCAACGCACGATGCATCGGAGACCATCCAGGTGCAATTAACCATAGGCAAGACTGCTCTGCAAATTGTAGCATGTTACAGGCCACCCTCACAAACTCAGGAACCTCACATGGCCTTCCTGAAAACACTAGAGGGGATAAATGTATCACCAAACACCATCATACTAGGTGACTTCAATTACCCTAATATAGACTGGGAACACTACTCAAGCCCAAACACCCTAGCCCAAAAGTTCCTGGAATTCATAAACTCAAATGCCATGGAACAACTAGTCACCATCCCCACAAGAGGAGAAAACATACTTGATCTCATCATCACGAACATGGGAACACAATGTTCAACACCGGAAGTATACCCTCACTGGTGAGATCAGATCACAAACTAATCTCGCTGGAGGTCCTCATCCCACCCCACCTGAAATAAAAAGACCACAGTAAAGAACTTCTCGAAAGCCGACTTCACACTTCTAAAGACTAGTGTGGTCTCCTTTAAGGCCCCCGAGCCGACGGAAAACAGTACTCAAGCCGCTGAATCACTTACAAATGCCTTCTACCAGCACCTGCAGGACTGCATGGATAAGGCAATCCCAAGCAAAACAAAGACTCTTTGTACCAAAGGCAAGCGTCCACTCTGGTGGACCCCAGCCATAAACAAACTCTACAACAAAAGGAGGAAGCTACTACAAGATGGAGCAAAATCCTTAAAAGGTAAGACACCCTTGATCACTATAGGTAAGAAACTAAGAGCTCTCATAAAATCATCCAAAGCAAATTTTGAGAGAAAAATAGCTAAAGACTCAAAAGACAATCATAAGGCCTTCTTTAGCTATGTTAGAAACCTGGGAGGAAACTCCCAGATATGCTCAGAACTAGTTCAAAATGATGTGAAGATTACTGATCCTACAGACATTGCCAACATACTGGCTGACAGGTTCAGTGCAAACTTCTTCCCCCTCCCCCAAAAGGAGAGATATCTATACCAAGCGATTGCAGCCCCCAAACATCTCCAACGCCCCAGTGAGAACTGCTCTCTCCAAAGCAAAAACACAGCATCCATGGGACCTGATGGTGTCCCCGGCTGTGTGCTCCACGAACTCAACGAGGAATTAAATCCACAGCTAGGACAGCTGTTTAATCATAGTCTTACCTCTGGATACGTACCCAGGAGTGGTGCACTGCAACTGTGGTCCCACTTCACAAAGGCGGTGCCTCCACCGACCCTGGAAATTACCGCCCATTAGCTTGACAAGCCTTATCTGCAAAGCCATGGAGAGGATCATAATGGACCTCATAAATAAAGACATAGGAATTTGCAGACTTTGGATCCATCCCAGTTTGGCTTTGTCAAAGGCAGATCATGCCTTCTAAACTTGGTTGACTTTTGAAACAGTCACCAAAGCCATTGATGAGGAAAGGCAGTCCATACAGCCTACCTCGATCTGGCGACGGCCTTTGATACAATACCCCACTCGGGTATCATTGAAAAACTCATCAGCTTAAATGTTAACCCATACATCACAAGATGGGTTGCAAACTGGCTGAGTGACAGAACCCACAGGGTCAGAGTTGCTGGCGCCATGTCAGACTCAAAGCCTGTCACAAGTGGTGTACCACAGGGCTCAGTCCTGGGCCCACTCTTGTTTGGCATCTACTTTTCTGAAGTACAAGCAAACACAGGAGGGTTATGGCTGACAAAGTTTGCAGATGACTGCAAACTGGGCGCCATAGTAGAAAACACATCTGACACAGATATCCTTCAGAAGGGTCTCACAGAAACGGATAACTGGTGCCAGAGCCATGGCCTAAAGTTAAATGCCAAAAAATGCATAGTCATACCCTTCGGGAAAAACAAGGTTACCCCTAGCTACCAAATAGGTGGCAATCCACTGAGTACAGAAGAAGTTATCAGGGACCTGGGGACCCAGGTTGATAGTAGTCTGTCATTCGACACCCATGTAGCTAAAGTAGTTAGGAAAACCTTCTACATTGCCCACCTTATCATGAAGGGATTCTCATCTAGATCAAGGGAGGTCATAGTCTCACTATACTCATCACTCATCAGACCAATGATTGAGTACAATGCCCCATTCGGAATGTATCTGACCCGACACTTGCAGCAGCTGGAGAGGCCACAAAAGTTCCTCACCAAAAGGATAAAGGGTCTCCAACATCTGTCCTATGCTGCCCGACTGAAAGAACTCCAGCTCTATTCAGTCGCTTACCGCTTGCTCAGAGGTGACCTTTGCCTAACATACAAGGCCATGTCAAACCCAGATTTGATGAATGTGCTTCACCTCAAAAAATCTAGATCCGTCAGAGCCACAAGGGCGGGAGACTTAAACCTCGACACGGCTATTAATAGGACGTGCTGGAGGGATAGATTCATCACCCAAAGACTCCCTATGCTGTGGAATAAAATCCCGGTATATGTGAGGCAGAGCACCTCGCTGGCCTTGTTCAAGAGAAATCTTGACCAATGGATGGGAGATCGCAGATATACCCCAGGGATTACCTCAGTGTCACTGCTCAACAGAGGCACAGCAAAATAATGGGTATAGTTCCCCATACTAAAGGGGTGGCGTAAGCCACAAAACTATGGGCTAGGCTTGTAAATGCCCTCGGGCAGATAGCCTAGTATGAACCTATGAACCTATAATTTACAGACGTAGCCTGGGTAACTCTTAAATACTGTACAACACTCCTTAGCCACATACTTGCATAAGACATAGAAGTTGTTGTTTATGTTGGCTTCAGCAAATGCACTACATTATATGACACTGCTCCCACTAAGCCAGAGCAGTGACTGTTTAACTCATTGCTTCCTACAGGGGTATAGTCGACAGGAAACCAGCATTCCCGTGTATCCGATAAGAGTATGGTTGCCTTTATAGGAAATTTCCCTAAATTGCTTCTACTAAATATAAGGCTCAACTTTCTAAGTTTCCTTTCCAGCAACCTAGTGTGATCTCCAATAGGGAGGTGGAAGAGCATAGTCACTCTAAGTGGGACACACTTTTCTGTCTCCATTTTTGAAAATAAAGACCGTCACCCAGTTTGCAAGTCCAGATGTATTATCCCTACCTTTAGTTGAACATTGCAAAGGTGTATTAACCACAACATTTCAGCCATATTTCACACATTTAGAGCATTTCTGCAGATTTGTATTTACTCCCACAACCTTGCTGCAGGAAAAGAAAAACTGTTATTCACTTCAATGGCCACCTAAACATACATTGAATCAGTTTTTATTTTAGAGTTGACATAGTACAAGTGTTACAGCAAAGACATTTTCAACATGGTTAATATTCCCAAAGCAGAACTTAACACTGCATAGGAATATGTATAAGTAAATTATTGTGAACTTCTGCAGCATTACTAACCCTGCAGAAGTAAGACTGAGTGGGATGCAGAGCTAGTAGATGAGGTTGGGTAAGGATTAAGTATTTAAATTACTGGAAGATGCAGATTTGCTTAGGAGCTTTCATATTTTTTGTCAATGTGTTTTATTTGAATATATTCTGAAATTCTAGAGGAAGTGTTTTTTTTTTTTGTTTACCTCTCAAAACAGTCCACACTTGAGGACAGCATTTCTCCACTCTTGCTGGAAAACAACAAAAAAAACAGGGCAATGCCCTGCCCCCCCCCCCAAAAAAAAAAATCAATGGATGGTTTGGCAAAAGCTCTTTGAGGCCATCTGAAAGCCCTTCTCCAGTGCCCTGAGCCAAGTTTCTTCCTACATATGGCCATAAACCTTTGGAGACTGCTTTAATTGCTGCCTTCCTGTCCTTTTGGTACCTGTAGGTTAGAGCTAGGCCACCACCCCCCTCATGCATTGCGCAGGAGGCTTCTCGCATTAATTTGGCTACTTCGCTCACAGTTGATGTTTACAAGCAGATCCTAAGGTTACTGCCACAACCAGCACCGACCATCTTTTAGCCACAGCTACTCTGCATTTCCTCAGTTATATGGAGCTGTTAAACGGGATTTGTTCTGATTTGTTCTGAGTCCATGTCCTTGATTTCCTTTTGTGTATAAAGGAAAGTCTTTTAGTCTGCGGGGAAATTTTAAAGTCTTTTTTTGAGTTTGAGTGTTTTTGAGTTGGTTTATTTATTTAACATTTGTTGACCGGGAAAGTCCGACTAGGTTCCACAGATCCTGTTTTCAGCGGAGGCCCAGGGAGAAATGCTCCAGAAGCATATCTTTAGAATGTGGGAGGAAACCCACGCAAATGCAGGGAGAACATGCCAATTTCACACAGAAGGCACCCCAGCCGAGAATCGAACCGGAGAACCTCTTGCTGTGAGGCGACAGCATTAACCACTGCACCACTGCTCCGCATAATTATATTTATAATTATATATATAATTTTTATTACATAGTTTTTAAATTTTAAAGTCTGCCAACTCATTACACTCACAACAATATGTTCCCAGTTATCAGTTTCTTCCCCATCACACCTCCAACATTTGCAGTCTACCTTTGGAAAAGTTCTTTAGAGTCTGCTTGGGGTATAAAAATATCCATGCAAATACTTCCAAGCAAAGAACCTACATTTTGTAATTCTTATTTGGGAGCCATACATGTATCCCTCCATTGTTTTTGTGAATTACTTATCCAGTCTTCCTTCACAATCCTTTCTTACCTCCTCTGACTGATTCATATAGTTATCGTACAGTAGTTTATATGCCATACTAAGTGTCCTTTTTTAAGTAACAACTTCTGTTCTGATTCTACCAGTGCTGCTCTTTTGCTTAGGATCCCCCTCTTTCTGTGTCTTTGCTTGTACTCTGATATCATTTCTTGATAGGGAAAGCAATCTCTAGACTGCAGTCCAAATTAATTCTTGCCCTCTTCCCATTCTATTATCTTTCCACCTCTAATTATTTGCTTTCAGTATCCTTTGTTCCTTTGCCAGTTTTCTCCAGTAAAATAGATTCTGAATTCTTGGGCCCAAACTGTTGAAGTCCCTCCCACCTGAAATTAAAGCTTCATCCTCTTATTCCAAATAACATTCTGTACTAAAATCACTTTTAATCAGACAGAATGTACCTGAAATCACTTTTAATCAGACAGAATGTACCTGTTACTCTTCAGGTTACATCACTTAACCCTTTTTCTCTCTACCACAGCCACGAAGATACTTTGCCCCTGTTTTCATCTGTAATTTATTCTACTCTAAATTTTCAAATGTTTTTAAACTTTTGTACATATTGTAAAATAGTACAGTGGATTGTATTCAAAGGATTCATCTAGAATTGCACTATTTTACTGTAACTTGTGTTATTTAGACTCTTGTCTATTTTGTAAGTCGGGTCAGTTTTTGACCCTGGGTTGAAATTGAAATTGGTCAGAATTAATCAGTGTTCTACCCCAGTAAAATAAACTTGGATAAATAAACAGTTCATATTAAGTATACATTATTTTTATTTGTGCTTTTTTTTTTAAAGTATAACCATCAAGTGTAAGCAGAGGAACAGAATACTAAAATGATAACATTGGTCATTTCCATCTTGAATAAGAAAACAGTTAAAAAAAAAAAATATATATATATATATATATATATATATATATATATATATATATATATATATATATATATATATATATATATATATAAATCCCATCATGAATTCCAGCACATTTCATGTATTATTCATTCTTTTATACCCATTTTCATGGTAGTCAGATGTATACCATGCACACTATGGTGTATACTTCTACAAAATCAATTATTTAGCACACTAAGTTATGCTAGGATTTAAATGGAAAAAAAAAAGTCTTGGCAGATGTGCTGTGGGTTTAATTTATGATGTTCTTCGTGTTTCACTGTTGCAGTCATCACATTTGGGTTATCTGCCTGTAGGTAGCCCTCAACCGGCCTGAATACCAGAGTCTTCGGATTTCTGTATCGGATGCTGTGACTTCTTCCATGACGTCAGGTCGTCGGGTATAAAACATGCAGCCAACGCCATTACATCAGTCTTTCTTGCTGTGCAGTGCCCGAAGCAGAAGCGGTTTGCAAGTGCCGGTCGGCCGTCTCTTGAAATTTTCATTTTTGAGTTTCAGACCCGATGTTTTCAAAAAAGATAAGTACCCTGTTTGGGGTCCTTTTTCCTTGCTCTAACCGATGTCAGTAAAAGTTAACAATTGTCTTGCCTGTGGAAAGCAAATACCTCATAGAGATTTTCATTCTTACTGCATCCCCTGTTTAGGCCAAGACCACGATGTCCCTCGCTGTCAGTTTTGTGCCTTGTTCAACGCCTGTACTATTCGTCATCGGGCTATTTTTGTAGCCAGATACTTTCGTTCTCGATCTCTGCACTCCGAAATGTCTTCGTTAAGCCATCCGACTACCAATCTTCCAAAAAAACATAAGGATAAAGACAGAGACAGACTGCAGAGGTCCAAAACTGCCAATGAAGCTTCCTTTAAGCTGGTCGCCAGTCCGCTGGTACTCAGTGAGGTGCTTTTGCAGCCCCTGATACCCAGTACTACAGATTCGCAGGCCTCTACTGAGACCCATTCGGAGTCTGGGATGCAGCGAGATGTTTCTTCGATGATGGAACCTGGGGATGGTCTCTATCTTGGATGGGTCTGGAGCCGCTGTGCAGGCACCAGCTTCTGAGGGTGTATTCAGACCTACAGACATTCTTATTAAACTGACACCATTGTTTCCATCCGGAAGTACCAAATTCCTCAGGCCAAAAACTTGCACTACGCCTAGAAATCAAACGACCAAATCGCAGACTCAGGCCCATATGCCTCAAAAACTAATGTTTATAATGGCTGAATACCTTATTACCTTAATTAAAGGAAGCTAGCCTTCTCCCTCTAAGAGCCCTAGAAGTGATTTTCTTTCTGATTCATCTGATCAGGAATCTGATATCTCTGCTCCTTCTGATTATCAGGGTTTGCCCTTATCTACTTATGAGGATTCTGATGCAGAGGATTCCTTTCCCTCTGCTTCCCCTCCAGAAGATTTTTCTTTTGGTGAAACCTTGCATACCCTTAGGGAGCATTTCCGCTGGGAAGCCAGGACTATTCTGAGTCCGAAAAGAGACTTAGGGAATTCTTACTTCTGCCTCAACACAGGCCTTTAGCCAGTGGCGGCTGGTGACTTCAAATCAAAGGGGGGCTGCAGGAGCCAGCTGAATGGGTGGGGTCAAGGGGAAGGGGTGTGGACAACCAGAAAGGGGAGGGGCTATGCTCAAAACCACAAAAACTAACTTTAATTAAATATACTCCCCTGGGTGGCATGGCAAACCATCATTATGAGAGTCCAATCAAGACAAAAATAAGTGTAGAAGAATAAAAATATTTCAATGCATTGGCTGCATGACAGCTTACTTAATTTCTAGATGGAAACAAAAGGTTGTGAGGCATGAAAAAATAAATTACTTTTTAAATACATTACTGGAATGCCAGTCAAAATCAAGTACAAGCAAAACCAGAAGCACTCAACTCAAACCACTTCTCCTTGCACTGCAGTTCTAATTATAATTTATATTCAGCTTTATTAAAGTGCCAAGTAACATGCTGAAAGTAGAAATCTCTGTGATGCCCCCACTTGTAAAAATGTTTCTGATCCAAAAAAGACCTGCTGCCTGACAACTATCTACTTGTTTCATGGGGAAAACATGTAAGTAAAAAATGAAAAGCAAACAAGAAACAAGCTCAAGATACATTGCTTAAAGGATTACTGTACAGGTTATGGACCACACATGATTGGCATTCTGTTTAGTTTACGGGTAAAGTCTGTAGAGATGACTGGAAGTCTCCAACAAGTGTAATGAGCTTTTTAAAATAATGGAATCCTGTCCTTTAATACCCAAGGCTTATACATTATCTAGTCAAGTATTCTCTGCATGGCAACAACAGAAAGGCTTTCAATGTTGGCAATTCTTTAACAGTATGCTTATTAAAGCTTACTTGCATTTTATGATCTCAGACAAGCTTACATTATGGTCATTAAAGCACTGCTACTTAAACACAGAGCAGCAGGCACTTTGAGTAATAAGCATAAATCAACAGTACAAAAATATGACAGAAACCAGACCTTTCTGCAAAATCAAGGACAGATGAAAAGCCACTGTGGTACTTGTGTCTACCTTGGATGGGGGGCACACTGCACATTTACACTGCATAACTACTCCTTGCCTTGCTTGGACACATCCAGAGTCAGTACATGGTGGAGTGGGGTGCAACAAGTATGTCACAATTTGAAATGTCTCTGGCTGACTGTGATGGCCCTGACACGTGTCATACCTCTCAACCTCAGAGCAAGAAATCTGGACAAAGCCATACACAGAAGTGGGACAAATGCCCACAAATAAGGACAATTTTTAAATATTGCTCTAATAAACTTAGAAAGATAATAGAATAGGTCTTGCATTAGTATGACTTTTCTGAAGGGTATAAAATCTGAAACTCAAATGTCTGCCATTATTTTCTAACTTCCATCTTTAGTGATTTGTCACTAATTTGCCAAAAAACATAATTTTATGAAAAATGGACCAAATGTGATGCAAAAATATAAAATAGCCACACAATACAGCTGGAAACCTGTCAAAGAAGGAACACTTTAATATTAGTACTGCTAACTTGAGCAGCTGACAAAATAAAAGAATCTACATGCATTTCAAGTAATCTATAACTTTGATTATTACAGTTATTTCTTAATTGTAAACCCTCCATGTTTTCTTCCAAAATTGCTATTTTGCGGAGGGATTATTAGGGGGAAGGGCAACATTTTAAGCCAATATCGGAGACAGTTGAGAGGTTGGCTATGCCTAATTCTATAAAGCAATTTATTTGCATGTACCTCTCAACCTGTTAATGCAGTAAATCTGAACAAGGCCAAATATACTGGGGGAACATACAAACAGTACTAAAAATTGCTCTTGTATAAATTGAGACAGTTGATAGAATAACAGTTCTTACTTTAGCATGCATTTTTCTGAAGGTTATGAAGTCTGAAACTCAGTGTATCATTATTTAGTGACTTAATTTCTAGATGATTTGCCAGAAAACTACAAATTTTATGAAGAACAAACCAAAAATAAGAAGCAAAAATCTATTCATTCTTTGAAAATCTGGACAGTTGGGAGGTATAGTTCAGCTGGGCCTGTCTGAGTTTGCTGCCTTTCCCCCCTGACAAAATCACGGTTGAAGAGCCTCTGCAGCCATTCCTATGAACCATTACTTGGCTATTTCACTCCATTTACCATAAACACTAATGTGCATACTGCTTTACTTGTATGATGAGTTGGACTTCATTTGAAAGTCATCTACTAAACAAAGCAATGCTGTCTCACAATGAAAACGTAGCATTAAAACTTCTCTGCTCTTGAAACTCACATTCATTGAAACAGCATTGAAACCCACATTCAAAGAAAATACATTTTGCCAGTGGCAGATAAAGATTAATTTTGGGCTGTTTTCAAATCATAGGCCCCTTGCATATGAAACACACATGTGCTCTTTGATACACCTTCCTCATTGTACTAAATTATATTCCTTGTACAATATATTACAGTTGTTAGAGGGCGTTTTAAATTTGTTTTGAACATTTTTCCAGTAAACAATGAAACAAAATGCATGCACCCATAATGACAAAACTGCCCAGTTCAGAACATTTATCATAAAAGTCTACTCAGACTTCCGCAGTCCACCATTATCAGTAAATATGCACAATTCTACAGTCCACCATTATCAGTAAATATGCACAATTCTACAGTCCATTATCAGTAAATATGCACAATTCTACAGTCCATTATCAGTAAATATGCACTATTCTACAGTCCATTATCAGTAAATATGCACTATCTCTGAAGAAGTAAAAGTCATCTAAATAATTCCACATTAAAGAAATCTGTAACTAATAAAGAGGTTGCTGCTAGCAAACACCTTTATATTTCATGGTTTCATCGAAAAATAAAGTGCCTGTTGCCCCTCAGGAATAAATTGCCTATATTACATTATGAAAATGATAAGCTAGTAATATTGCAAGAGGAAATGGATGGCAAACTGATAACGAACTCATAGTTAGTATCTTCACCAAGGAGAACATTCTCAGTACAGCAGCATCCACCCCTTGTGGGAGTAGAACCCACAGCCTCCTGCATCAAAGACAAGTACACAACTTGTTGTGCTATTAACAAGGCAAACCAACTTCACTTAAGCAGCACTAAACTTCTGTTCGCCTGCAGCTCTCAGCTCCTTGTAAAATCTACTCAATACTCAACTTTGCAGCACAGGAAAACTGGAAAAAGCCAAAATGTATTGGGGGGGGGGTCAAAAGCCCAAAAACCAGGGACACAAACATTGCTTGTATAATCTTGGAAAGTTGCTAGAACCATACATTTTACTGCCAAGCTCCCTGTGCAAAACACAGCAACATACCACTATGCCAAATCAGCTGCTTTGTAAAAGAGGAAGACTGAAACTTAAATGGCTGTCATTTAGTGAATTCAGTTCTCACCATAGCTGTCAACCTCTTAGTACAAAACACCTGGACAAACCCAGTAATGAGGGAATACAGCCCTCAAATATTCAGTGAATTCAGTTCTTGCCATAGTTGTCAACCTTAGCACAAAAGACCTGGACGAAGCCAATAATGAGGGAATGCAGTCCCAAAAATAGGGACAAATTTCAAATATTCATCTTATAAACTAAGAAAATTGCTAGAATAAAAGGTTGTGTTACTATGTATTTTCTGAAGAACATGAAGTCTGAAATTCAAATGCCTGTCAATTTTACTGCTGACAGAATAAAAACAATTTTCAGCAGAGACCCAGGGAAAAATACTGCATACACGTCTTTGTAAAATGACAGGGCACCAGAGCAAATCCACACAAACACAGGGAGGAGATGCAGACTCCACACAGAAGGCACACCAGCCAAGAATCAAACCAGAAAACCTGTAGCTGTGAGGCAGCAATACTACCACTGCACCATCAAATATGCAAAGACTTAAACATTCAGAAACCTGAAGTCTGAAATTCAAATGCCTGTCAATTTTATTTAACATTTGTTAATCAGGACAGTCTGACTTGGAACAAAAAAAAATTCAGCAGAGGCCCAGGAAGAAATAATGCAGACATGTCTTTGTAACATGGGAGGACACAAAAGCAAACCCACACAAACACAGGGAGAAGATAGACCCCACAAAGAAGGCACCCCAGCCAAGAAGCAAACTTGAGAACCTGCAGCTGTGAGGCAACAATGCTACAACTGCCCCATCAAATATCAAGCATTACAACATTTACAAACCACAGATATTATGAGGAACAGATCAGATCAAACATGAGGCAAACATCTGCATTTTTTTTTCACAAGTGGTGGTGGGTAGGGAATTAAGGTCTTTAAAACCTGCATACAAGCCTGAGGTATTCCCTACCACACACACAAACACCTGTAGTAGCAAACCACAAAAACTAAATATACTGCATTGGGTGCCAAATAGTTGTCATGAGAGTCCAATCAAGACAAAATGAAGTGTAGAAGAATAAAAATATTTCAATGCATTGGCTGCATGACAGCTTAATATCTAGATGGAAACAAAAAAGGTTGTGAGGCATGAAGAAATAAATTACTTTTTTTAAAATACATTAATGGAATGCCAGTCAAAATCAAGTATAAGAAAAACAAGCAGCACTCAACTCAAACCACTTCTTGCACTGCAGTTCTAATTATAATTTATATTCAGCTTTATTAAAGTAATATGCTGAAAGTAGAAATCTCTGATGCCCCCACTTGTAAAAATGTTCCTTATCCAAAAAAAGACCTGCTGCCTAACAACTACTTGTTTCATGGGGAAAACATGATCAAAGTAAAAAAATGAAAAGCAAACAAGAAATAAGCTCAAGATACATTGCTTAAAAGGATTACTGTACAGGTTATAGACCACACGATTGGCATTCGGTTTATGGTTAAAGCCTGCAGAGATGACTGTAAGTCTCCAAGTGTAATGAGACTCTTAAAATAATGTAATTCTGTCCTTTATTACAAATACTGGCATATGCATTTTAATACCCAAGGCTTATACATTATCTAGTTAAGTATTCTCTACATGGCAACAGAAAGGCTTTCAATGTTGGCAATTCTTTAACAGTATGCTTATTAAAGCTTACTTCTATCTTGCAATCTCAGCCACGCTTACCTGATGGTCATTAAAGTATTGCTACTTAAACACAGAGCAACATGCACTTTGAGTAATAAGCATAAATCAACAGTACAAAAAATATGACAGAAACCAGACCATTCTGCAAAAATCAAGGACAGATGAAAAGCCACTCTAGTACTTGTGTCTACCTTGGATGGGTGGGATTCTCTGCACATTTACACTGCATAACTACTCCTTGCCTTGCTTCGACACATCCAGAGTCACTACATGGGGGAGTGGGGTGTAACAAGTATGTCACAGTTTGAAATGTCTCTGGCTGACTTGTGATGGCCCTGACTCTCAACCTCAGAGCAAGAAATCTGGACAAAGCCATACAAAGAAATGGGACAAAGGCCCAAAAATAAGGACAATTTTTAAAATATCGCTCTTATAACCTTAGAAAGCTAATAGAGGTCTTGCATTAGTATGAATTTTCTGAATGGTATGAAATCTGAAACTCAAATGTCTGTCATTATTTTCTAACTTCAGTCTTTAATTATTTGTCACTAATTTGCCAAAAAAACACAATTTTATGAAAAATGGACCAAAAATGTGATGTAAAAATATAAAATAGCAACACAATACAGCTGGGAACCTGTCAAAGAAGGGACACTTTAATATTAGTACTGCTAACTTGAGCAGCTGACAAAATAAAATAATCTACATGCATTTCTGAAATAAAAGTAATCTGATTATTAAGTTATTTCTTAATTATAAACCCTCCATGTTTTCTTCCAAAATTGCTATTTTGCGGAGGGATCATTAGGGGAAGAGCAACATTTTGAGTCAAAATCAGGGACAGTTCAGAGGTTTGGCTATGCCTAATTCTATAAAGCAATTTATTTGCATGTACCTCTCAACCTGTTAATGCAATAAATCTGGACAAGGCCAGATATATTGGGGGAACATATAAACAGTACTAAAAATTGCTCTTGTATAAACTGGGACATAAATCTGGACAAGGCTAAATATATTGGGGGGAACATATAAAAACCGTACTAAAAAATGCTCTTCTATAAACTGGGACAGTTGATAGAACAGGTCTTACTTTAGCATGCATTTTTCTGAAGGTTATGAAGTCTGAAACTAGGTGTGTCATTATTTAGTGACTTAATTCCTAAATGATTTGCCAGAAAACCACAAATTTTTATGAGGAACAAATCAAAAATAAGAAGCAAAACATCTATTCATTCTTTGAAAATCTGGACAGTTGGGAGGTATGGTTCAGCTGGGGCTGTCTAACTTTGCTGCCCTTCCCCCTCACAAAACCCTGGTCGAATGGAGCCTCCCTGCAGCCATTCCAATGATCCATTAATTTGCTATTTCACTCCATTTACCATAAACACTAATGTGCATACTGATTTACTTCTATAATGATTTGAACTTCATTTGAAAGTTTTATTTTTGCATTTTACAGCACAAACACTAAGACATAACAAACTTGGCATTAAACCTCCTCTGCCCTTGAAACTCACATTCACTGAAACAACATTAAAATCCACATTCAAAGAAAATACATTTTACTCGTGGCAGATAAAAATTAATTCTGGGCTGTTTTCAAATCATAGGCCCCTTGCATATGAAACACACATGTGCTCTTTGATACACCTTCCTATTGCTTTGAACATTTTTCCAGTAAACAATGAAACAAAACTGTCCAATTCAGAACATTTCCATCATAAAAGTCTACTCAAACTTCTACAGTCCACTATTATCAGTAAATATGCACAATTCTACAGTCCACCATTATCAGTAAATATGCACAATCTCTGAAGTAGTAAAAAAGTCATCTAAATAATTCCACGTTAAATAAATCTGTAATGAAGAGGTTGGTGCTAGCAATCACCTTTACATTTCATGGTTTCATCGAACAATAAAGTGTCTGATGCCCCTGTGGAATAAATTGCGTAAATTATATTAAAAATAAGCTAGTAATATTGCATTAGGAAATGGATGGCAAACTGATAACAGGCTCATAATTAGTATCTTAACTTTCAGAATTCACCCCTTATGGGAGTAGAACCAACAACCTTCTGCATCAAAAGCAAGCACACAGCCTGTTGTGCTATTAGCACTAAACTTCTCTTCCCCTGCAGCTCTCAGCTCCTTGTAAAATCTGCTCAATACTCAACTGCATCTCAACTTCGCAGCACAAGAAGTCTGGAAAAAGCAAAATTTATTGGGGTGGGTCAAAAGGGCAAAAACCAGGGACACATTAAACATTGCTTGTATAATCTTGGAAAGCTGTTAGAATAAAATGCTGTGTTACCACGGTACCACCATACATTTTACTGCCAAAGTCCCTGTGCAAAAAAGAGTCGGAACATACCACTATGCCAAATCACCTGCTTTGTGAAAGAAAAATGCTGTGTTACCATCGTACATTTTACAGACAAGGTCCCTGTGCAAAACAGTCAAGAGCAACATACCACTACGCCAAATCAGCTGTTTTGTGAACGAGAGGAAGACTGAAACTTAAATGGCTATCATTTAATTAATTCAGTTCTCACCATAGCTGTCAACCCCTTAGCACAAAACACCTGGACAAACCCAGTAATGAGGGAATACAGCCCTCAAACATATTCAGTGAATTCAGTTCTTGCCATAGCTGTCAACCTTAGCACAAAAGACCTGGACAAAGCCACTAACAGGGTATTACAGTCCCACAAATAAGGAAAAATTTCAAATAGTCATCTTATAAACAAAAAACATTGCTATAATAAAAGGTTGTGTTACTATATATTTATTGCTAGAATAAAAAGTTGTTTTACTATGTATTTTCTGAAGACTATGAAGTCTGAAATTCAAATGCCTGTCAATTTTACTTCTGATGGAACAAAAACAATTTTCAGCAGAGGCCCAGGGAGAAATACTGTAGACACGTCTTTGTAAAATGGCAGGATACCAGAGTAAATCCACACAAACACAGAGATAAGATGGAGACTCCACAAAGAAGGCACCACAGCCAAGAATCAAACCACAAATCCTGTAGCTATGAGGCAACAATACTGCCACTGCACCATCAAATATGTAAGAAATTAAACATTCAGAAACCTGAAGTCTGAAATTCAAATGCCTGTCAATTTTATTTAACATTTGTTAATCAGGACAGTCTGACTTGGAACAAAAAAACAATTTTCAGCAGAGGCCCAGGAAGAAATAATGCAGACATGTCTTCGTAACATGGGAGGACACAAAAGCAAACCCACACAAACACAGGGAGAAGATACAGACCCCACAAAGAAGGAACCCCAGCCAAGAATCAAACCTGAGAACCTGCAGCTGTGAGGCAACAATGCTACTACTACACCATCAAATATCAAGCAAACAGACCCCACAAAGAAGGAACCCCCAACACTGCTACTACTACACCATCAAATATCAAGCATTGCAACATTTACAAACCACAGATATTATGAGGAACAGATCAGATCAAATATGAGGCAAAAATCTGCAATTTTTTTTACAAATGGTGGTGGGTAGGGAACTCAAGTCTTTAACACCTGCATACAGGGTACAGGGTTCAAGCCTGAGGTATTCCCTACCACACCACCATGAGCACCTGGGGCATTTTCACACACACACACACACACACACACACACACACACACACACACACACTTCCCTACCGTTCTAAACAATAAACACACACACTTCCCTACCGTTCTAAACAATAAACACACACACTTCCCTACCGTTCTAAACAATGAACACACACACTTCCCTACCGTTCTAAACAATAAACACACACACTTCCCTACCGTTCTAAACAATAAACACACACACTTCCCTACCGTTCTAAACAATAAACACACACACACTTCCCTACCGTTCTAAACAATAAACACACACACTTCCCTACCGTTCTAAACAATGAACACACACACTTCCCTACCGTTCTAAACAATAAACACACACACTTCCCTACCGTTCTAAACAATAAACACACACACTTCCCTACCGTTCTAAACAATAAACACACACACTTCCCTACCGTTCTAAACAATAAACACACACACTTCCCTACCGTTCTAAACAATAAACACACACACTTCCCTACCGTTCTAAACAATAAACACACACACTTCCCTACCGTTCTAAACAATAAACACACACACTTCCCTACCGTTCTAAACAATAAACACACACACTTTCCTACCGTTCTAAATAATAAACACACACACTTCCCTACCGTTCTAAACAATAAACACACACCAGTCCATTCAAATAGGCATTCATTCACACACTTCCCTACCATTCTAAACAATAATTAACACACTTACCTGTCCTTGCTGCCCATTCTCCATAACGTAATCCAAATGCCCGCGCAATAATCCACAGTCCCGCGAGATTCCCTCGATCCAAACCCTAATCCACAGTCCCGACGAGAGAGACTGACTGCTGTTGTTGCAGTCCGGCCCCGACGCATTTTCCCAGCGAGTCTGTGCACACGTCTCCTATGTTTCCCTACCTGGACTGCCGGACTGCCTGGAGCATGCGCAGTAGACTCGCAGTAGTCTGGACTACTGTGCATGCGCGAAGTCCACGAATTTTAAAAATTTTTTTTTTCTTTTTTGTTGAGGGGGCTGCAGTCCGGCAGTCCAATAGCACGGGCCGCCCCTGCTCTGGACATTGTAGATGATGCTTTCTTGGAATCTAGCCTTACTCCAGACACTTTACCTCCAGCTCTGAGAAAACCTGACAGGTTCGACAGAATACCTGATTCTCATAAGTTCCTCTTCAAGAATCCTACTGCGGATCCAGAGACCATTTCCCAAGGTCCAAAAGGCATCAAAGCTACTGCTGCCAAAAATCCTACCCCTTTAGATAGAGATTCTAGAGCCTTAGACAGATGGGGTAAGAAGGTATACACTTATCCTACTTTGGCCATTAGGGCTTTAAATTGACAGTTTCATATGTTAAAAGTGTCAGCAGCATATTATGGGACTACTTAAACAGAAAATTATGCTGATTCCTGACTGTGCTGAACACAGACTTGCAAGATTTAATGCAGTCTGCAGAATAAGTTGATGAACATACTTTGCAATGTGGTTTTGACGCTTTAGAAGCATCTTGCAGGGCTGCTGTCACTGGGTCTGTACTTAGAAGGCATGCGTGGCTTAAGGAACAAAACTTGCCAGATCATGTTAAAGCTAAGTTACTGGATGCTCCCTTAAACCAAGACTGCCTCTTTGGCAACAAAGCAGAAGTCCTCAAAAGGATGGAGGAAAAAGCTAAATCTATGCAAACTGTTAAAGATTTCCTACAAGTACAGCCTCCCAGATTCAGCAGGCATTGGCCTTCAAAGAACTGGTCCTTTCCAGTGCCTTCCAGGCCTTCTCAGTCCAAACCCAGGAACAGCAGATCACCAAGACTAACGTCTCTGGCTACGTTCAGATCTAAGCAGTGGGGGGCTCCCACTTCCAAAGCAGGGAGTAGTAAGCCACCCCCTATGGAAAATGGCACAATGATTAATCTTAACCCTTCCAAGCCCTGCTAAACTACCTGCTCCCTTAGGAGGAAAGCTTGCCCTGCATGCAAAAAAACTGGGAACTCATTACCCAGGACAAATGGGTTTTGAACATAGTTTCCCAAGGATACCGATTCCACTTCCACACACTACCAACCCCAAATTGTTGACCAGACCTCCCTCCAAATCAATGGTCAGAGGCCCAACAGCAGGTTCTGTCTCTTCTCAGTATCAGGGCTATTCAACCTGTTCCAGCAGAACAAAGGGGACAAGGTTTTTATTCAAAACTTTTTCTGGTACCCAGAAAAGACAACTCCTGGCATCCTATCATGGACCTCTCTATTCTCAACACCTTTCTGGTGGTTCCAAAATTCAAAATGCTAACTCTTCAACAGCTTCTTCCTATTCTAGCCAAGGATGCCTGGCTGGCAACCCTAGACTTAAAGGAAGCTTACCTTCACATCCCAATAAGAGGATCCTGCAGACAATACCTACGTTTCAGGATGGGCTCCATGCACTTTCAATTCTCTGCAGTTCCCTTTGGCTTATCTACTGTGCCCAGGGTGTTCACTAAGTGTCTAGCTCCAGCCATTGCATTTTGCAGGCAGAGAAATATTCCAATTTACCCATACTTGGACACTTGTCTGATTCAGGCAGAAAGCCAGGACTTGCTATTACACCTGTCATTTGTAAAGAAACTTCTAACCTCACTGGGATACACCATCAACGAAAAGAAATCTCACCTAGTACCCTGCCAACAGATTGTATTCCTGGGAGCAAGCTTGAACAAAACATCCCAGATGGCATTCCTCACTCCGGTGAAACAAGTTTATTTGACATCCTACTTCAAACTATTGGCCACAAAAACCGAGCTATCTACAAGGAAAATACTGCAAACTCTGGGGTTCATGGCCTCTTGCATTCTGCTAATTCCATATGCAAAACTGCATATGAGGAAACTCCAATGGTATCTAAAAAGCCTATGGTGTCAACACACTCAGGACCTGGAAACAATGATTCCTATCATTCATTGTCTAAGGACAGAGTTCCTTTGGTGGGCAGAGGCCTGCTACCACAACAAGGGACTCCCTTTCACTCTACCCCCTGCCGCCCAAACCCTAACAACAGACGCATCAGACTATGCATGGGGGCTCACATGGCAGGGCAGTGCATTCAGGGCAAATGGAACCCAAGACAGATGCACCTGCATATCAATCAAAAAGAAATGTTAGCTGTACAGAATGCTCTGACAGCCTTCAAAGACCGTACTCTTCCAGGACAACTATTGGTAAAGACAGACAACACCACAGTTATGTGGTACATAAACAAACAGGGGGGGACCCACTCCTACCCTCTCTGCAGACTAGCCATGGCTCTGTGGAACACAGCCTTGAACTACCAAGTACACCTACAAGCACAATTCCTGCCAGGCAAACTAAATTCACTGACAGACGACTTAAACAGAAATCTCATGGACCCACACGAATTGAAACTAGAATCCAAAATATTCAACCTCTTGAGGAACAAATGGGGGACTCCAGATGTAGACCTATTTGACTCCCCTCAGAACAACCAGTTGAACAAATTCTGCACAAGAACTCCCCACAGTCAAGCTTGGAAAGTGGATGTGCTGTCCTTTACCTGGGAAAGCCTCTCGGTTTATGCCTTTCCCCCTCTGCCCCTCCTCTCGAAGGTTCTACTAAAGATCAAACAGGACAAGCCAAGGACAATACTGATTGCACCAGACTGGCCACGCCAGCACTGGTACCCCCTCTTGCACAGTATGACACTGCTACAACCATGGCACCTGCCTCAGACCCCCTCCCTGCTGTCCCAGCAGGCAGGCCAGATTCTGCACCCTCAGCTTCAAACCCTGAAACTTGCAGCCTAATTCCTTGAGCTCTCCTCTAGCATCCCTCAGTAAGCAGGTGCTGGATGTCATTCCAGAGGCAAGGAGGCCTAGTACTAGAAAACCCTATGCTGAGAAATGGAAAAGATACTGTTCCTGGAGCCAGACTCAGGGAATGGGCACAATGGTGACCAGCTTACCTCATATTCTAGAGTACTTAACAGAAATGCTCCATAAGGGCCTATCCTTCTCATCTATTAAAATGCATGCCTCTGCTATTTCAGCACATTATAATACTGAGCCACCCCTCTTCACTCACCCCTTGCTAAAACAATTCCTTAGAGGGGCCAGGAGAGCTCCCAGTCCAGCCTGGGACCTTATCTTTGTATTGGAAAAGCTCAATCTTCCCCCCCTTTGAGCCAGCAGCAACAGCAGAGTTGAAATTCCTTTCTTGGAAAGCAGCATTCCTTCTAGCCATCACTTTAGCAAGAAGAGTGTCTGAATTACAGGCCCTCATGGCAGTGGATCCCTTCATTATCTTCCATGTGGACAAGGTTTCCCTCAGGACTAACCCTTCCTTTATGCCCAAGGTGGTTTCTAGTGTGGCCCTAAATCAGTCCATTCATTTGCCTACTTTTTTCCCTAATCCACAAAACAAAGGGGAACAAATACTGCACTCTTTGGATGTGCACAGACAACTTAGATTCTATTTGAACAGGACTAAGCCTCTCAGAAAATCTGAACAGCTGCTAGTTGGCTTTGCTGCAGGGGCAGAGGGGATGGCCATTTCAAAGCAAACCATTTCCAAATGGATAGCCCATTGCATTAACTTCTGCTACAAGCACCATGAAAAACCTACCTCACAGGGGATAAGATCACATTCCACCAGGGCTGCATCTACCTCTATGGCATTTCTTAGAGGAGACCCTACCAGGGACATCCTGGAAGCTGCTAAATGGAGCTCTGTTCATACCTTCACCCATCATTACCACATGCCTATCTTTTCTAAATCCAGAGCTGGATTTGCTACAGCAGTCTTGCAGGGCTTAATAGCTGGCCCTAATGCTCTTTAACTACCTCCTCCCTTCCTTAGCTTTGGGAATCAACCCAAATGTGGTGACTGCAACAGTGAAACACGAAGAACATAGTACAGTTGTGCACACTTACCATAAATGTAGATGTTCGAGTGTATTCAATGTTGCAGTCCTGGTTACCCTCCCTCCAGCCCAATGACTTCTCTTGTCTCTACCTTTCCTTCTTGTTTGGTATATTTGTTTTTTCTTGTGTATTTGCTTTTTGTTGGGGGTGTACCATACCTTATGATTGCTTCCTTTTTTGGGGGCACCTGACATCTGGGGCAGGAAAAACTGATGTAATGGCGCCGGCTGCATGTTTTATACCCCTGACGTCATGGAAGAGGCGACAACATCTGACGCAAAAATCTGAAGACTCTGGTATTCAGGCCGGCTGAGGGCTGTCTGCAGGCAGATAACCCAAATGTGATGACTGCAACAGTGAATACACTCGAACATCTACATTTATGATAAGTGTACACAACTGTACTTTATTAAATGTATAATTTCAGAAATTTTTTTTGGTAATGAAAAGGTATATTATCTAAAGCATGCATCGTCTGTCATAAGGGATGTTCTTCGCGTTTCACTGTTGCAGTCATTGTAATTGGGTTATCCTGCTGGCAGGCTACCCTCAGTCGGCCTGAATTCCAAAATCTAGGTCTGGCGTCAGTTGCTGTCACCTCTTCCCTGACGTCAGTGCACCAGGGGTATAAAAGATGTAGCCGACGCCATTTTCTTCAGTCTTTCTTGCCACACGGTGCCCGAAACAAAAGCAGTTCACAAGTGCCGGTCGGACGACTCCTGAGATTTTCGTGTTCGAATTTCAGATCCGAAGTCTTCACTAAAAGCTAAGTACCCTGTTGGGGTAACTTTTTTCTTGCTCCAGACCGATGTCAGAAAAAGTTAATAATTGTATTTCTTGTGGGAAGCAAATACCTCATAAGGACTTTCATTCTTACTGTATCCCTTACCTAGGCCATGACCACGATGTTGCTAGTTGTCGGCTTTGTGCTAGATTTAAACAACGCACTATTAAACGTCGGTATGATTTTGCATTCCACTATTTTGGCAGAAGATTTAACTATCCAATGTCTTTGGATAGCCATCCGACTACCGGAATTCACAAGAAACACAAAGAAAAGGACAGGCATCCGAGGTCCAAAACTGACGACGAGGCTTCTTCTAAGCCAGTCGCTTGTTCGCCGGGTCTCAGTGAGGTGCCTTCGCAGCCCCTGACTACCGCTACTTTAGACTCGCAGGCCGCTACCGACATCCACGTGGAGTCGACCAGGCCGCTGGAAGCTCAAGGTATTGGACCTTTGGAAACTATTCCCTCAGATGGATCTGGAGCCGCTGAGCAGGCAACGGCTTCTGAGGTTGTTTTCAGACCTACTCAATTACATGTTAAAACAATTTCAGCTTCAAAGGCAAAGAATAAAGCACCTTTAAAGACAAAGAAACAAGTACACCAGCCTCATGGACAGGCCTCCATGCCTAAAAAACAGATGCTCAAAATGGCCGAAGACCTAATTACTTTGATCAGGGGTTACTATCCCCCTCCTGATAAGAGGCCTAGCCAAGAGACAGAATATGAATCTTCAGATCAGGTTTCTATTTTATCTGATTCCTCTTCTGGTCAGGAATACTCTCTTCCTCCCTATGAGGATTCTGATGCTGAAGAATCTATCCCTTCAGCCTCTCCTCCTGAGGATTATTCTTTTGGGGAAACTTTACATACCATGAGGGAGCATTTTCACTGGGAGAGCCAAGATTATTCAGAATCTAAGAAAAGGCTTGGAGACTTCATTTTACTACCACGACACAGGCCCCTAGCTATTCCACATGTGTTAGACATTGTAGATAATGTATTTTCAGAGTCTGACCCCTGACTCCTTACCTCCAGCTCCTGTTAAGCCAGACAGGTACTACAGGGTTCCTGACTCTCATAAATTTATTTTCAAAAACCCTGCTGCTGACCCAGAAACTATCTCTCAGGGTCCCAAAGGGGTCAAGGCTTCCACTGCAAAAAACCCTACTCCCTCTGACAGGGATTCTAGGGCACTGGACAGATGGGGAAAAAGATTTACACTTCTGCTACCTTGGCTATAAGGGCTTTAAATTGTCAGTTTCATATGCTCAAATATCAGCAATATATTATGTCACTGCTTAAACAGAAAATGTTGATAAATTCTGAATGTGCAAAATACAAAGAAATGCAGGATTTATTGCATGCAGCTGAACAAGTTGGAAAGCATACTTTGCAATGTGGTTTTGATTCTCTGGAGGCCACCTGCAGGGCTGCAGTTATGGGTTCTGTCATTAGGAGGAATGCTTGGTTAAAGGAACAAAATCTACTTGATCATGTTAAAGCAAAATTATTAGATGCTCCATTACAGCATGATGCTTTGTTTGGTGTTAAAGCAGAAGAGGTGTTAAAGAAAATGGAGGACAAAGCTAAATCTATGCAAACAGTCAAGGATTTCTTATAGGTACAGCCACAAAATCTACCTGATCATGTTAAAGCAAAATTATTAGATGCTCCATTACAGCATGATGCTTTGTTTGGTGTTAAAGCAGAAGAGGTGTTAAAGAAAATGGAGGACAAAGCTAAATCTATGCAAACAGTCAAGGATTTCTTACTGGTACAGCCACCAAGATTTAGCAGACACGGGCCTACAAAGAATTGGTCCTTTCCAGTGTCAGACAGGCCACAAAGGGGCAGATACAGACGCCCTAGAGGCAGATCCCAGCCCCAAGGTTTGTACATGTCTAAACAATGGGTGCTTCTACCTCCAAAACTGGAGAAGACAAATCACAGCCATACAGGAAACAGTCCCAATGACTTCCCCTGCCTGCGCCAAGCACTTATCTTCTGGCAGCACCTTTAGGGGGCAAACTAGCACTTTTTTCTCAAAATTGGCACATAATAACCCCAGGACAAATGGGTCTTAAACATAGTATCACAAGGCTACAAGTTTCACTTCCATACCATGTCAAGGGCAAACGGTTGGCCAGACCTGCCAAAACATCAATGGGCAGAGGCACAAAAACAAGTCTCATCCCTCATGGACATGAGGGCCATTCAACAAGTACCAGAGCAAGAGCAGGGACAAGGATTCTATTCAAGACTGTTCTTGGTACCCAGAAAGGACAAAGCCTGGAGACCAGTACTGGACCTATCTATTCTAAACACATATCTGGATATTCCAAAATTCAAAATGTTGACTCTACAGCAGCTTCTGCCCATGTTGGGCAAGAAGGCTTGGCTTGTGACTTTAGATCTAAAAGAGGCATACCTGCATGTCCCTATCAGACAAACATGCAGAAGATACCTCAGATTCAAAGCTGGCTCAATGCACTACCAATTCTCTGCACTGCCCTTTGGCTTATCTACTGCGCCCAGGGTCTTCACAAAGTGCCTGGCACCAGTAATTGCATACTGCAGACAAAGAGGAATACAAATATATCCTTACTTGGACGACTGCCTCATTCAAGCAGAGAACAAGGACATTCTACTACAGCATCTGGCGTTTGTAAAGAGATTACTACCATGCCTAGGGTACACAGTCAATGAACAGAAATAAAAACTAGTACCCTCTCAAGAGATAATATTCCTGGGTGCAAGCTTAAATACAACTGCCCAAGATGGCTTATCTCATGCCAGACAAACAAAGGCAACTGACTACCTATTTCAAACTGTTGGCAACAAAGGCCCAGTTATCTGCAAGAAAAATTCTGCAGGCTTTGGACTTCATGGCATCCTGCATTCTGCTAATTCCATATGCAAGACTGCATATGAGGAAACTTCAGTGGTACCTAAAAAGTGTTTGGACTCAACATTGCCACAGCCTGGAAACAATAGATGTTAAGTTGTCTATCTCGCCTTCATTCTTGCTGGATGGGTTCGGAGCCGACCTCGCCCGACTGCCACTCTAAAGCTCGAGAGTTGGTTCCACCGCTCGAGGCTCCTATATCCCACAATGCTAGGCGAGTTACCTCAGATCTCGCTTTGCCGCTACAGCTCGAGGTTGGTTTTCTACCGGTTCCTGGTAAGTTTTAGCTTTTTCTATAAAAGTTACTCTTTTTACCCCTTTTTTAGTTTAATTATTCTTAAATTAGTGTAGTTCTTTGAACTTTATCCCCGAACCTAATTTTTTTTCCCGTTTCTTGTTAAAAGAACTTTTAGTTCTTCCCTTGGGCCTTAGGCCTTCCCTTCCCTAGGGAGTGTTTGTGTAGTGTACTACTGTTTATTGTACTTATTTTTTAGTACTTTTTACTAAAGTTTGTTATTCTGACAGAGTATAACTGGTGTGTTTGAGTGTGTGTTTGGTTCACCAGTTAGGCTATGTCTAAAGAAGCAAAGGTCTCCGGATTCAAGAAGTGTGATGCGTGCTGTCAGAAAATGTCTCTGACAGACGCTCACACTTCTTGTGTCTATTGTCTGGGGCCTTTGCACCTGCAGGACTCCTGTGCTGTCTGCCATGGCTTCAGCCCCAGGGTCCTGCAGGAAAGAAAGAACAAGCTCATATTGAGAGGCTTGTTGAAGCCTGAGGATTCCCTGTCTGTCTCAACAGGGAAGCCCTCCAAGGTATCGAGGTCTTCGCCCGCTTCTGAGCCGAGACCTCAGGTTGTTCAACCTTGCCTTTATCGGCTCGGCTGGAGCCGATAAGACTCGGTCCACAGTTTCTGTGGCTTCCTCGCTCGCCGGAGCCGAGGTTATCGAGTACCGTGTCGGCTCCGACAAGATCTTCGAGCCGACAACCAGAAAGAGGTCTAGGTCACCTTCTTGGCTCCGCTCATTCGGCTCCAGGATCTCCCCTGCTGTCTGAACGGAGCCAAAGGTCTCATTCCTCTAGGTCATCGAGGTTGTCCGATCATGACCTTCAGAGGGTGGTGAGTCGACTACTCAAGTCCGAGGCACTAGCCCAGATGCTTCAGAGCCCGACTCATCAGTCGGTGCCTGTCCCGTCCATCAACTCCTTCCTCCTTCGACTCTCTTGAGCTCGAGCGGTCATGTCGGAACCGAGACTGTGTCACCTCGAGCGAGACAATTGTCTTCGGCTCCGCTCGCTCCGTTTTCTTCCATGGAGGAATCTCGGCGGACTTCCTCGCCGGCTCGAGGGTGAGTGGCATCGGACCCTTGTCCCACCCCTCTCCTCTCGGTGCTTGGCGCTGGTGAGTTCGGCTCCGACATCGCCTCGAGCCATCACTGTCGGTGCCGAGGGTCCTTAGCTCTCGGAGCGGGACCTCTGGCTCTGCCTGACAGGGGTGCTTTCGAGGTCATGCGGAGTGTGTTAGAGCCTGGCTCTACTCCACATTCGGCTCCGTCAGCCCCTCCCTCTATACTGCCTCAGGGTAAGTCGACTCACACCCTCATCCCGGACCGCAGAGAGCCAGCTCCTCAGGAGCTCCCTTTGGGGATTTCATCCTCTTCCGAGGCCTCTCCTGATTTGGCAGGAGAGCCCCCTCGGAAGAGGAAGTGCAAGAGGAAACACATTGACTCACCTGAGTCTATCACGTCCGACACAGATCTGGATGATTCTGAGGGTTCTCCCCGTTCCCCTTCTGAAGATGTCTCATTTGCAGACATTCTGGAGATCCTTAAACAGAGGGGAAATTGGCCAGCCCTCAACCCTTCGGAGGACGAATCTGTGTATCTTGAGGCGTTTGGCTCTCGTCCTTCCACCTCCTGGGTGTCCCCTTGACCCCTCATGCAGGTGGTTGCTAAAAAGGCATGGACGGCTCCTTATTCAGTGGACCCCACTCCCAGGAGACCCTCCAAATTCATCACAGCTCCATCAGACAAGGAATTTTTATCAAAAGGAGTCTCTGTGGATGCTATGGTGGTAGCTGCCGCCACAAAGAAGGAACTGGCTGATCCTTCAGTGCCTGTCCATCCACCTAACAAGGAATCTAGGTCCATGGATAGGTACAGGAAGCGGATGTTCTCCTCAGCGACATTTACTATGCTCGCTGAATTACCTGTGCCATTTCACTGCCTTCAAAGGGACTTGATCAAAGAAGCGAGTGAAATGCTAAGGACCCTACAGCTGCGGGTTTCAAGAAAAATGAACACGCAGCTGGCTATCCTTAATTCTATTTCCAACTCCTCCATGCCTCCTCTCTTATGCGGCGATGGAGCGAGCCGCAGGAACAGGGGTAGCCTTACGAGGCACGCCTGGATGCTGCTATGCAATTTATGGAACCTTTCAAGACGTCTTTCACGAACTCCCTTTGATGGATCATCTCTTTGGTCCACAAGTGAAAGAAACCCTGACTAGGTGCGAGACTGATGGCAAGACCCTTTCTGCCATCGGAGTCCGTTTTCTACTCCTTCTAGGCCTTACCCCAAAGGCCAGAAGGGGAAAGATGTGGTTCCGTAAACAATCCCAAGGGACTTCGCCTGACGACAGAGTCGGTTCCGCCAGAGGCAGAGGGGAACAACAATGGTAGACGCCGCCCTAGAGGCAGAGGGTCCGCAGAACCAGGGCAATCGAGAAGTCCTCCGATAAGCCCTTTCAGCATCCCTGAGGTGTTGCCCGACTGCCCATCTTCGAGGCAGTCGGGGAAGATTGTCACTGTACCCAGAAGCCTGGCTATCCTTGACACAAGACAAATGGGTACAGTCCATCATTTCGAAGGTTATTCTATTCCCTTTCTTCGCTTTTCCAAATCAGTCAAAAATCCCTTCCAGATGTCCCACCCGCTCAAAGGGATATAGCAGCTTTGGAAATTTCAAAACTGCTTGCAAAAGAGCTATTCAGCCAGTGCCAGCAGACCAACTAGGATCCGGAATCTACTCAAGGTTCTTTTAGTGCCAAAGAAAACAGGGGACTGGAGGCCAATTTTGGATCTCAGTATCTTGAACAGATCGGTCAAGAAAACAAGATTTCGGATGGTCACGCTGCAATCCATTCTTCCCTATTGGGAAAAGGAAACTGGATGTGCTCTATAGACCTTCAGGACGCTGCACTATCACATAAAATGAACACACGCTCCAGAAGATTCCTGCGCTTCAGGCTGGGAACCAGTCATTTACATTTCAGGGCCCTGCCCTTTGTTCTCAGCACTGCCCCGGTGTTTACCAAATGCATGGCAGTGGTAGCTTCTCACCTGAGACGACAAGGATTCCAGGTGTTTCCATATTTGGACGACTGGCTCCTCACAGCTCCCACCAAGCATCTCCTTCTGATGGCCAGAGATTACACTTTTCGCATCTGTCAAAACTGGGTATCTCAATAAATTGCGAAAAGTCTGTTTTGTCGCCTTGTCGCACTATTACCTACATAGGCAAATTAGATACTGTAAACATGTCTGCAACACTAACGAACCAAAGGATATCAGACATTCAAAAATTGGTATCACTACTTCTCAACAACAACAGAGCCAAAGCCAGGTTAGTTCTAAAGGTGTTGGGAATCATGGCAGTGGCCATACCCCTCCTTCCATTGGCCAGATACCACATGCGGATCCTACAGTGGATGCTCTTTTCTCAATGGTCATACCAGGAACTTCCAATGTCTCACACCATTATGATCACGCAAGCGTGCAAAAAGCATCTCATGTGGTGGATGTCTTCCCCCCAGCTCCTGTTGGGGAGACCATTTGTTCCACCTCCTCCGGTTGCTACTCTGACAACGGATGCCTCCCTGATCGGTTGGGGGGGGGCATTATCAGGGCAGGACAGTCCAGGGCACATGGCAACCAAACGAATGCCACTTGCACATAAATGTTCTGGAGATGAGAGCAGTGCTTTTAGCGTTGCAAGCCCTTCAACACTCTCTTCCCTTGGGAACGATTGCAATCCAGACAGACAATATGTCTGTAGTGTGGTACATCAACAAACAAGGCGGAACCAGATCATACCCCTGTGTCGAGAAGCACTCAGACTGTGGCAATGGGCGATTTCTTCTCAGCGTTTTCTGATAGCAACGCACATCCCGGAAGTCCAATCACATTGCGGACAAGTTGAGCAGAGCTATTCTCATGCCTCACGAGTGGTCTCTGAAAGACTCTGTAGTGAGAGATTTTTCTCAAGTGGGGTCAGCTTTGCTGCGATCTTTTGCTACTCCCCAAAACAGCAAGTGCAGAGAATACTTCACTCTATTCCCTTTACCAGGCCAACCCAGCAGGGACGCTAGTCCAAGTTTGGCCCCGGGACTTCTGTATGCATTTCCTCCTTCCCACTGATCTCTCAAGTAATACAGAAAGCTATCGCTCAGAAGGCCTCATTGATCCTCATTGCTCCTTACTGGCCTCGACAAGTGTGGTTCCCCTTTCTGCATCGATTTCTTTTGGAGCGACCGTGGAACCTGGACCTAGTTCCAGATCTTTTGATCCATCAGTCGGGTCAGTTTCATCGCCCTCCCTCTCTGAACCTCACTGCTTGGTTCCTCCACTTCCAACCGTAGCCAGGCTTCCTCAATTATCTCACTCTGTTAGAGATATTTTGATAGCTTCCCATAAATCTTCCACTCGAAAGATTTATCTGAGTAAGTGGAAACGATTTTCATATTGGGCACAAGGAAAGGACATAGATCCTTTCACCGCTTCCATCCAACTAGTCCTCGATTTTCTTGCTGAACTCTTCCATGCAGGTTCATCTCCATCTACTCTTAAGGTTCAATTGGCAGCTATTTCTAATTTCCATGTGGGTATTTCTGAATCTGCCCTAATGTCCCACAAACTCTGCAAAGCCTTTTTGAAAGGAGTTTTTCTTCTCAGACCTCCTGTAAGAAATCCTCCTTCTCCTTGGGACCTAAATTTAGTTCTTGCTTCTTTGATTCTTTCCCCTTCGAACCTGCAGCTTCATGTTCCTTAAAGTTATTATCATGGAAAACTCTCTTTCTGGTGGCTATCACATCAGCTAGAAGAATTTCAGAACTTCAAGCACTCAGTTGTCGTTCTCCTTACCTTGTGTTCCATAAGGACAGAGTTTCCTTAACTAACCCGTCCTTTTGCCTAAGGTGGTTTCAACATCAAATCTAAACCAATGCATTGACCTCCCTGTCTTTTTCCCGGAGTATTCAAATAGGTCTGAACAAAAATTACACTGTCTGGATGTTCATCGTCAATTAAGGTACTACATGTACAGGACTAAACAATTCAGAAAATCTGATCAGCTGTTTGTCTCCTATGCGGAAAGCAGAAAGGGACTTCCAGTTTCTAAGGTATCTTTATCCAGATGGCTAACATCTCCGATTACCCTTGTTTATGAGATTAGACACAAAAGACTGCCTAATAAGCCTAAAGCCCATTCCA
The DNA here is from genome assembly GCF_019279795.1 of Protopterus annectens. Taxonomy (NCBI): domain Eukaryota; kingdom Metazoa; phylum Chordata; order Ceratodontiformes; family Protopteridae; genus Protopterus; species Protopterus annectens. The sequence goes on along the minus strand of NC_056740.1, from coordinate 383,131,851 downwards.
CCAGAGCTTTGGCTACTTCTCTAGCCTTCCAAGACAGACTGCCTATTGACACCATTTGTGCAGCGGCTACTTGGGCTACTCCTCACACTTTTATTTCCCATTATAAGTTGGATTTAGCTTCTAGGCATAGAGCTAATTTTGGTTCCACTGTTCTCAGGAGTCTGTTCCGTTAGGCCACCGGGACAAGGTGCTAGGACGGTCCCATCCAGCAAGAATGAAGGCGAGATAGACAACTTAACATATAGAAGTTATGTTCTTACCATAACGTTCCATGTTAGTTGTCTTCTTCTCGCCTTCTTCTTCTCCCACCCTCCTTCCCCCTGGCCTGGACAGACCTAGAGGAGTTGTGATCGTGACCTCTCTTTCTACCACCTCTTTCTTAGCTATATGCTATTATGCATATTTCTTGTTTCAGGATGTAGGTCACCCTTCTTCTTCCTGTTGTTAGAGGTGGATTCTGTTTTTCACAGTTATACTGTTCCTGTTATAAGCTGGGGTTAGCTTACAAACGAGATCTGAGGTAACTCTCGCCTAGCATTGTGGGATATAAGGGGAGCCTCGAGCCGGTGGAACCAACTCTCGAGCTTTAGAGTGGCCGAGTCGGAGCCGAGGTCAGCTCCGAACCCATCCAGCAAGAAGAAGGCGAGAAGAAGACAACTAACATGGAACGTTATGGTAAGAACATAACTTCTATTTACTCTCATTCCCTGGCTGCAACAGGAGTTTCGATGGTGGGCGAAGGCCTGTCACCAGAACAAGGGACAGCCATTCGCTCTAACCCCAGCCACACAGACTTTAACAACGGATGCATCGGATTATGCCTGGGGAGCCCACATGGCAGGAAGATGTATTCAAAGCACATGGTCCGCAAACCAAATGCATCTACATATCAATCAAAAAGAGATGCTAGCTGTTCAAAATGCCCTGACAGCCTTCAAGGACCTACTTCAGCCGGGACAACTACTGATAAAGACAGACAATACCACGGTCATGTGGTATATAAACAAGCAGGGAGGCACTCATTCTTACCCCCTTTGCAGACTGGCCATGACTTTGTGGGACACAGCATTGACTTATCAAGTACATCTGCAGGCACAATTCCTGCCAGGAAAGATAAATACTCTGGCAGACGAACCTAGCAGAAACCTCATGGATCCCCACAAGTGGAAATTGGATCCACAAGTCTTCAGCATGGTAACAAGGAAATGGGGATGCCCGGACATAGATCTATTTGCCTCACCTCACAACTGCCAACTGAAGAGATTCTACACAAGGACTTATCACAGACAAGCATGGAAAGTGGATGCCCTATCTTTCATCTGGAAAAACTTAACAGTATATGCCTTTCCTCCTCTGCCTCTCCTCCCCAAGGTACTCCTAAAGGTCAGACAGGAGAAGCCAAAAATGATACTGATTGCCCCAGACTGGCCACACCAGTACTGGTATCCAATTCTAAGAAACTTGTCTCAATGCCCAGCCTGGACCTTACCTCAAGTGCCTCATCTGCTGTCCCAGCAGAACAATCAGATCCTGCACAGCCAACTCAAGACCTTAAATCTGGCAGCATGGCGGATAATGTAGTCATACAAAACACACCTCTCACTAAAGCAGTGATGGGGGCCAGGAGGCCTAGTACTAGAAACTCCTATGCTGGAAAATGGAAGAGATTCTGTGCTTGGAGCCAGGCACAAGGAATTGACACAGCTGTTCCAAATATTCCTCAGATTTTGTAATATTTGACTGAGATGCTGGACAAAGGCCTATCCTTTTTCATCTATATAAATTCATGCCTCTACCATTTCGGCTCATTACAATACAGAGCCACCAATCTTTTCTCATCCTTTATTAAGGCAGTACCTCAGAGGGGCCAAATATTTAAGGCCTCCAAGGAGATCACCAATACCTGCATGGGACCTCAACTATGTCTTGGAAAAACTCACCCTGCCTCCTTTTAAGCCAGCCGCTACAGCTGATATAAAGTTTTTATCTTGGAAAGCAGCTCTGCTCTTAGCAATAACTTCTGCAAGACGAGTCTCAGAGCTACAGGCACTCATGGCTGTGGAACCTTTTATAATTTTTTATCCTGACAGAGTTTCTCTGAGGACAAACCAGACATTTATGCTTAAGGTAGTGTCCATTGTGGCCCTTAACCAAACTATTCATCTGTCTACCTTTTATCCAAACCCACAGAATGAGGGGGAGAGAATTCTGCATTCTTTGGACATACACAGACAGCTACGCTTCTATTTGAACAGAACCAAAGCTTTCAGAAAGACATAGCAATTACTAGTGGCATATGCTGCAGGATCACAAGGAAAGGCTATCTCAAAGCAGGCTATTTCAAAGTAGATAGGCCACTGCATTCGTTTCTGCTTTTCACAACATGGCAAGCCAGTACCTAAGGGCATTAGGCCACATTCAACCAGAGCAGCAGCCACTTCAGCAGCCTTCCTCAGGGGAGTACCAACCAAAGACATTTTAGAGGCTGCTACTTGGAGTTCAGTGCACACCTTCACAAATCACTATCGCTTACCACTCTACTCTAAATCCAGGGCAGGCTTTGCTACTGCAGTTCTGCAGGGCCTAATAGCCGCTCCTTATGCTATTTAGCTGCACCCTCCCAACCTTAGCTTTGGGATTCAACCCAATTGTAATGACTGCAACAGTGAAACACGAAGAACATAGTACAGTTGTGTACACTTACCATAAATGTAGATGTTCGAGTGTATTCACTGTTGCAGTCCAGGTTACCCACCCGCCATCCCGCATTTCTTTGCTGGAACTTATCTGTGCATCTCTATTCTATACAACCTATGTGGTGTATTTGCTTGTAGATGAAAGCAAAATATATACTTTGGTGCATGCATGTTTTATTTATTGACATATTTTTAGCCTAACCTTTTGGGGGCACCTGGCATCTGGGGCAAGAAAAACTGAAGAAAATGGCATTGGCTGCATCTTTTATACCCCTGGTGCACTGACGTCAGGGAAGAGGCGACAGCAACCGACGCCAAACCTAGACTTTGGAATTCAGGCCGACTGAGGGTAGCCTGCCAGCAGGATAACCCAATTGTAATGACTGCAACAGTGAATACACTCGAACATCTACATTTATGGTAAGTGTACACAACTGTACTTTTTGGTGCCTACATTTTGGAAGTTAGTGTACAGTTGTAAAACTCCTAGCAATGTGTTTGCCCACTTCATCTTATTTAGAACTGCGAGATGGGCCAGGGCCTATCACCACAAACAACATATGTAAGGCAGGAAGTCAGTCCTGAATCGGATTTCAGTCCATTGCAAGGTGTACACACACACACACACACACACACACACACACACACACACACACACACACACACACACACACACACACACACACACACACACCTTTTATGATATGGAATGAAACTTGGAACACCTGATGAAAATTCCATCTCAGACTGAAAGGATATGCATATTTCTTACAAAAGGCCCCTCCATCTGGGAGCCAAACCTGAGAACCAAAAACCAGGAGCTTAGAGTTAGCATCTTTGACCACTAAAACTGTGCAACCAACTTTTAAGACACACATTCTGAAATTAGAATAAAAATACAAGTCTGATGTTACAGATTGACATACCAGAAGGTTTGTAACAAGAAAACCAAGTATGTGTTGTATATAGCTTTGCAGTGAGATTAAATCTGGTTGCTTAAGCAAGCAGTAATGCACAACAGGATGTGTGTTAGTGTAGTTAACTCCCGCCTAGGGGTTTGGAGGGCCTCTACACCCCTGGAAGGACGTTACGTAAGCAATAATACCTGACAGGGTGTGTTAATGTGTAATTAATGCCAGCCCAGGGGTGTTATGAGGCCCGATGCTGCAAGCTGAGGGTGTCTGCACTTATAGAAGGGCATTAATTACACATTAGCTCACCCCCTGGAGGGCATTATTGTGCTTGGAGAATGGACTATCTGTAAAATTGTTGTGTTTTACTTATTTTATTTCTTTTGTATATTTTTGGTGTAAAATAGTTCCTCCGCCCAATGTTTCAAACTTTCTGTACTATACCTTAATGCTGTTGGAGGAAGCATTTTACATCAAACATATATAAGAAAATAGTATAGTACTTAAAAAAAAAAAAATAAGTAAAACACAACAGTTTTACAGACAGCCCAGTTTTCTCTCCCTCATACACAGTCACTTTTGCTTTCATACATGCATTCGTTCGAACATGATCGCACTCTCTCTCTCTCTCTCTCTCGATGTCTCACACACACACACACACACACACACACACACACACACACACACACACACACACACACACACACACACACACACACACACACACACACACACACACACACACACACAGAGTCTTTTCTGCATGCTCTCACCCACACAAGATCTCTCTCTCTCTCTCTCGGTCTCTCTCATGCACACAGTCACTTCTGCTTTCATACACGCATTCAGTCATACACTATCGCTCTCAGTCTCTGTGTCTCTCTCTCACACACACACACACACACACACACACACACACACACACACACACACACACACACACACACACACACACGCATGCACTCCTGCTTTCATACATGCATTCACTCACACACAGACAGAAAAATATAAACACACACACAGATACACACACATACACATAAATACTCTTCATTCCTTTTTTTTTTGCATTCGCTAAACAGCAAAAGCGCTGCTTAGCGAGTGTAAAAGTAATGACTGTTAGATTTTTAGCAGTCTGAGCTCCACGGCAGCTTAATATGCTGCCGTGAAGTGGTGGACTCATTTGCCAGCGGGCATTACCTGTACATTAATACCCTGTTGGAGAACGTTCCTTCTCCACTCAGTGTGCTGATGTATAGTTTGCCTTTTCTCTAATTACACATTAACACAAACCCTGGAGGGCATTATTATGTTTAGAGAATGGGCTGTCTGTAAAATTATTGTGTCTTACTGTATTAAGTACTATATATTTTTATATATATATTTTTGAAGTAAAAATAGTTCCTCCGCCTAATGTTTCAAACTTACTGTATTATATATTAATGGTGTCGGAGGAAGCATTTTACATCCAAAATATAACACTTAAAAAATCTAGGATTTACTTTATTTGTTTGGGTCCCTTACTCCTAAAACATTTAGTTTATTGCCAGTCATTGGAGACCAAAGTTACTAAATAATGACATTCATTTGAGTTACAGAGTTTTATTTCCTTCAGAAAATTCATGCCAACACAAATCCTTTTATTTAAGCAAGTTTGTAATTTTATAAGAGCAATAATTTTTGAGCTTTTGTTAACTTGTTATTTTAGGTATTATCCAGATTTCTTCAACTGAAGGGTCTAGAGGTATACAAACCTCTGCTGCTGCCAGTGGTAGATCTCTCTCTCTCTCTCACACACACACACACACACACACACACACACACACACACACACACACACACACACACACACACACCTCTGCTTCAGAAAATGCATGCTAACACAAATCATTTAAAATATGTTCCTATTTTGAGCCTTCGTCCTGTTTATTTCAGGCTTATCTAGATACCTTGATCTAAGAGCATACCTCTCATATGTACATATTTTTGCAGAATGCCAAGATTTTTGCCTTATAAAAAATGTGAATCGCCCTGTACAAAAGCTTGAGAGGTTCCACCAGCTCATGGCTGCACCCTATCCCGTCATGCTCAGGGAAGATTACCCAGTTCTCTTTTGCCGCTAAACAAGGTCGGGTGCTTCCATGCAGGCTGTAGGCTAAGTGGAATCTTTTCTCCTTTGATTACTGTTAATATTGCAAAAAAAACTGTTTTATTGTCTATTTCTAATAATTTGGATTAGCATTTACTACCTTGAGAGTGTTCGTTACTGTTTGTGTTTTTTTTCTGGTGGCTGTTGTTCTGCTGCTAGGCCTGTCTGTTTTTTCCTCCCTATCCCGGTTTCTAAACTCGTTTAAAGTATAGAGTTGTTGGACTGGGAATACTCTTATTTTCTTGTTTGGTAGGCCGTTTAAGTTAGAAGGCTCCCTTGGGCCCGTTTTAACTTAGAGGGCTTTCTTTCCTTCTCACTATCTGTTGTAGGAGTCAGTCGTTTTAGTTAGAGAGTACTACTCCTGTCTTGTAATTAATAATACAGAGTTTGTTGGTTGATAGTTTGTTGGTTGCGAGTTAATTAAAAAAAAAAAAAAAAAAAATTTTTTTCTAGTTATCTTACTTGTCTGTTGTGTGATGCTGGGTTAAGATGTCAAAGGATAGTAAAGAGACAAAACCTTCGGGTTTTAAAAAATGTGACAATTGCAATCAAATAATTTCACTGACTGATGGACACACCAGCCGTGTGTATTGTTTGGGTGCTATCCACCTTCAAGAATCGTGTTCCTTCTGGCATGCCTTTAGTTCCAGCGTATTGATGGAAAGAAGAAACAAACTGATAGTTAGGGGCTTAATAAAAACGCCTTTTTCAGAGGCTCTAGAAGAGAGTCAGTTCCTCAAAAGCTACACAAAATCCCCATCTTCCAGATCTGAAAAATTGGGAAAGAGATTGTCTTCTGCAGCTCCACTGTCAGAGACAATAAAAAAACAAGCTAAAGAATCATCTTCGGACCCGAAGGCTTTCAGGCCTGAGCAATCTCCCTCTTCAGCTCCCATTGTATTTTCGGGGCAGACAGAGTTCCAGTTTCAGAGCCGGTCCCCAGTCTTGGAACCAGTCTCCCCAGTTCTGAGATCTCCTTTGCTACAGCCAGTGAAGTCTCCAACCCTGTCCTCTCCATCCTCCAGAAGTCTTTCAGATGATGATGTGGAGCGGGAGGTAAAGAGACTTTTATGCACGCCGGCGCTGGCTAAGATACTGTCAACTCTGACCCAGAGGGAATTGGGGACGACCAACGTCCCTTCCCCTTCGATTCCTCCTCCGACCCATTCTGGGGCTTCGGAGCCAGAGTGTCTGGATCTGATTGTAGCGGAATCGTCGGGGCCAATACCTGCTCTGAGATCATTGGGCGTGACTACTGCTCTGACCTCCTCTGTTCCATCAGATTTGGAGGGGTGTAGGAGCCAATGCTCTCCCATTGTGTCCGGGGAGGAGAGTCGAGTTGCACAGTTGTCCGATCTGAATCTACCTCTTGGGGCTTTAGCGTGGGTGAGCTTGGCACCTACATTAGCCTTGGAGCCCACTGCCTTGGTTCAGGGGGAGTTTTCTGGTTTCTTGGAGCCAGGAGCCTCCTCGGAGCAGGGCCGGGGGGCTATCAAGGTGATGAGGAGAGTGCTGTCACCTCAGATTGCTCTGCTCTCAAGGTTCAAGTACTCTTCCCCCAAAGTGCCAGTGTCTGTCTTGGTGCCATCGCTCCTACTCAGACATGGAGACCAAAAGCCCTAGGATGCCCACTGGGCAAAGCGATCTCTTCTGAAACCTCTTAGGAGTACCCCTCTGAGGCGGCCCCTTGGAAGAGATTATGCAAGAGGAAGCATTTAGACTCCCCTTAAGAGTCCATCACTTTGGACACAGATCTCAATGAGTCAGAAGGGTCCCCACAATCATGCTCTGAGGATGTTTCCTTTGCTGACATCCTAGAAATCGTTAAACAGAGAGGTGGCTGGAAGCCCATCAACCCTTCTGAGGATAAGTCTGTGTACCTGGAGACTTTCGGGTCTCATCCTTCCACCTCTTGAGTGACTCCACCTTTCGACCAACTCATGAATGTAGTGAGTCAAAAGGCATGGGGCTCTCTGGACTGAATGGAGCCTGTTCCTAGGAGGCCAAATAAATTCATCACTGCACCCCCAGATAGGGAATTTCTCAGTAAAGGTGTCCCAGTAGATACTTTGGTGGTGGTGGCAGCCACCAGGAAAGAGTTGTCTGAGACATCCTCATCTGTCCATCCACCGAATAAAGAGTCTCGAACAATGGACAGATACGGAAAGCGTATATTTTCTTCAGCTTCCTTTGCCCTTAGGTCACTGAATTACCTGACCCATTTCACTTGGCTTGAAGGAGCTAGGAGATTCCTTCCAAGGTTCTTTAGCTGTGGGGGTCTCGGACAAGGTTTCCTCCCAGCTCTCCATGTTAAACTCTGTGGTGAACTCTTCCATGTGACTTATTTCCTACGCAGCCAATGGAACAAATAGGGTAGCGGGTACAGGAATTTCCTTAAGGAGGCATTCCTGGATGCGCTTATGCAGTTTTGCAGAACCCTTTAAGTCTTCCTTTATAAACGCCCCTTTTGATGGCTCATCTTTGTTTGGGCCAAAAGTTAGAGACCCTAACCAGGTGTGAATAGGAGGGAAAGACTCTTTCTGTCATTGGAGTCCATTTCTCCCTCCCTACCAGACCTTATCCCAAAGGTCAGAAGGGGGGGGGAATGTGGTTTTGTAGGTCCCAGAGAGCTTTCCTGGATGTACGAGGTGATTTTCTTCCCCCAGGGGCAGAGGGAGAAGTAACAATGCAAGACACTGACCATGTGGCAGAGGGGGGGGGGTCCGCAAAACCAGGGTGATGGGGATTCCTTCCTTGGTAAACCCTTTCAGCACTCCTGAGAGGATGCCCGTCTGCTGTCCATCTCTGGAGGCAGTTGGCGGTCGCTTGTTGTTGTACCCAAATGCCTGGCTAGAAATAAAAGACAAATGGGTACAAACGATCATATTCAGAGGTTACTACATACCCTTTTCCTCTCCCCCATTAGTAAAAAAAAAAAATCAGTCCCAGATGTTCCACCTAGTCAAACAGATCATGCAACTGTAGAGGTACAAAAGTTGCTAGAAAAAAAAGAGTCATCCAAAATGTCCCCACTGATCAAATTGGATCCAGGACTTGCTCAAGGTTTTTTAGTTCCAAAAAAGACAGGGGACTGGAGGCCCATTCTGGATCTCAGCAGACTAAACAAGTCCATCAAGAAGTCAAAGTTATGGACGGTGACACTGCAGTTGATACTCCCCTTTCCTGGGGAAATATGATTGGATGTGCTCGATAGATCTCCAGGATGCGTACTGCCACATAAAGATGGACAGACAATCCAGGAGACATTTGCACTTTCGGCTGAGAGACAGTCACAACCAGTTTTGAGTTCTGTCCTTTGGTCTCACTAAAACCCCCAGAGTGTTCACCAAATGCATGGCAATATTTATGGCTCACTTGAGGCGTCTATGATTCCAGGTGTTTCTGTACTTAAACGACTGGCTCCTAACCACCACCACCAAGCATCTACTAACAAAAGCAAGAGACACCACCATTCATTTTTGCTATCAGATAGGTATCATGATAAACTTAGAAAAATATGCTTTATTGCCATCATAGCATATTGTATTTATAGGGACAAACTTAGATACAAGACAGATGTTGGCCAAACTTTCCCCCAAGAGGATTCAAACCTTACATCGTCAAGTCAAAAACTTCTTAACCAAGAAAAGAGTACAAGCAGAGGTTGTTTTGAGAGTTTTGGGTACCATGGTGGAAGCAATAACTTTGATACCATTATCTCGTCTGTACATGAGGATTCTTCAATGGCTACTATTCACCCAGCGGTCCATGCAGGAGCTGCCCATGTCCCACAGAATTATCTTAACAGAATCCTGCAAGAAAGACCTGGGCTGGTGGCTTCACTCCACTCTACTAACTTTAGGCCAACCATTTTGTCTTTCTTCAACCTCTAGCCACAGTCACCATGTATGCTTCCCAGATAGGATGGGGGTAGGAGAGCATTATCTGGGAAAGACTGTTAAGGTGTTTGGCAGGAAAACGAGAACCACTTGCATGTCAACCTCCTAGAGATGAGAGTGGTGCTTTTGACATAGCAGGCATTCCAGGACTGCGTTCCACTAGGAACAATTGCAGTTCAGACAGACAAGATGTCAGTGGTGTGGTACATAAACAAACAAGGAGGGACCAAATCCTACTCCATATGCTGAGAGGCCCAGAAAGTATGGCAATGGTTAGTCACTTCACAACGTTTTCTGACAGCAAAGCATATCCCGGGGAAGTCCAACGTGATAGCGGACAAACTCAGCAGAGCTATTCTGATGCCTCATGAGTGGTCCCTAAAACAGGAAGTTGCGGAGGACATTTTCTGCTGTGACCTCGTAGCCATGTCCATGAATGCCAAATGCAGCAGGTACTTTGCTCTGATCCCCCTTCCAGGGGAGTCACCAAGGGGTGCACTTGTACATGATTGGGTCTTCTCTACACTTTTCCCCATTTCCCTTGATCCCCAAAGTCCTTCAGAAAGCTAGCACATTGAGAAGCAGTTTGATACTCGCCCCATACTGGCCCCATCAGATTTGGTTCCTCTTCCTATGGCCCCATCTCCAGGAGTAGCTGTGGCTTCAGGACCCAGTTCCAGACCTCCTGACTCATCCATCAGGGACACTTCATTCAGTTCAAACCTTGAAATTGACAGTTTGGCTGCTCCAGTTTCACACATAGCCAGGCTTCCTGATATTTCCCTGTGGTGAAACATATTTTGATTTCCTCTCATAAGTCTTTCAACCAGAAAACTATATACTAGCAAATGGAAAAGATTTTCCAGTTGGGCTTTCAACAACCATATTGATCCTTTTACTGCCCCTATAACAGCTGTGTTAGACTTTCTAGCTAAGCTTTTTGATGAAGGTGCAGCTGCAGCTACTGTTCGAGTTCAGTTAGCTGCTATATCAAACTATCACATTGGTGAAATAGGACTAAAAATCATGCCCCGCAGACTTTGCAAAGCCTTCTTGAAAGGTACCTGTAAAAGAGCCATCAGTGCCATGAGACCTAAACTTTCTTTTATCCACCTTGATCCTTTCCCCTTTTGAACCAGCATCAACTTGTGAACTGAAGTTTTTAATGTGGAAGACAACCTTCTTGGTAGCCATCACGTCTGTTAGACGGGTATCAGAACTTCAAGTGTTATCAATACATTCCCCTTACATGACTTTTCACAAAGACAGTGTTTCCTTGCGATCTAACCCTTCCTTTCTCCCAAAAGTATGTTCACAAGTGAATTTAAATCAATCCATTGACTTACCTGTCTTTTTCCCAAACTATGGCAACAAGTCAGAGTACAAATTGCACCAATTAGACATACACAGACAGCTCTGTTTCTGTCTCAACAGAACAAAAGAGTTCAGGAAATCAGACCAGCTGTTTGTATCCTTTTCGGATAAAAAGAAGGGTGCCCCCATATCGAAGGTCACTCTTTAAAAGTGGCTTACTGACTATAACTTTCACATACAAATCTCAAAATAGAGAACTTCCAGGGAAAGTGAATGGTCATTCCACAAAAGCTATAGCAACCTCACTGGCCTTTCAGGCAAGGCTTCCCGTGGATTCATTTTGTGCAGCACCAACATGGGTAAAGCCTCATACTTTTATCACTCTTTACAAAGTTGATTTGGCCTCCAGGAACAGGGCCTCTTTTGGGTCCACTATTCTGAAGAGTATTTTCCCTTGAGACACCCAAGAAAGAAGGTGCAAGGGACTGTGTCCCAACCAGCAATGAATGAAGGCGAGATAAGATGACATAACATTAAGAAGTTATGTACTCACCATAACGTTCCATGTTTGTTGTCTATCTCGCCTACATTCTTGCGTCCCGCCTCCTTCCCCCACCTTCGCTCCTGGAGGATCGAGTGGTTTCTTTCAAATTGGAATTCTTGTTCTCTGAATCTCTTCTTAGTCTCTGTTTGTATATGGTTATATATTTACAGACAATAACTATAGTATCTGCAAACAAGATCTGGATAATCTTCCCTGAGCATGATGGGATAGGGTGTAGCCATGAGCTGGTGGAAGCTCTCGAGCTTTTGTATAGGCCGAGTTGGAACTGATTCTCGATTTGTAACCCAACCAGCAATGAATGAAGGCAAGATGGACAACAAACATTCAATGTTATGGTGAGTACATAACTTCTTATTTTTTGACAAACTACTGGGAAGTTGTAAAGATTAAAGTCACTAAATAATGACATGCATTTGCGTTTCATAATTCATACCCTTCAGAAAAAACATGCTAACACAAATCCTGTTGTTCTAGCAACATTCTAAGGTTATAAGAGAAATATTTAAAACGTGTCCCAGTTAGCATTTGTCCTCCATTATGTCAGGCTTTGTCCAGATTTCTTGTGCTAATAGATTGAGAACTATGTAAATATTGGAAGAGCGTTGCACCACAAGTATTAGTATTTCATCTGAGTATTCAAAACTTGCTAAACAGCCAAAATGCTCACAACGCCACTTGACTTTTACAACAGCAAAGCTCTATATTTCATATATTGTGGATTCAACATGGTAAAAGCCTGTTAATTCAAGCTATTGTTTTGAAGCTGTCTTTTCGCCATTTTAGTTGTTTAGCAAGTTTTGAATACTCAGATGAAATACTAATACTTGTGGTGCAACACTCTTCCAATATTTACATTGTTTTTGTTCTGCTGAGCGTTCTTTAGTGGAATTCACTTCTTTTTCTGAGGTTGAGAACTATGTCTGAAGTCGAGAGGTACGCAAAACTGCTGACACATACACACACGCATGCGCACATATGCACAGTCTCTTCTGTTTTCATGCACGCACACACAAACACATACACACAGTCTCTTCTGCTTTCATGCATGCATTCACTCACGCATGCAGACAGAAATATAAACACATACACACAGTTTTTTTCTGTTTTGCTCGATCAGTCTCTCTCTCTTGCTCTCATACATGCATACACTCTCGCACACACACGCTTTGTTTTAAATTTCTTTCTTTTTTTCTTTTACACTCACTAAATAGCAAAAGTACTGCTTCAGGAGTGTAAAACAATGGTTTGCTCGCTCTCACTTTCACTGACATGCACACGCATACATGCACACACACACATAAAAACACACTTTTTTTTTAATTGTCTTTTTTTTCACATCTTACATTCACTAAGCAGCAAAAGCACTGCTTAGCGAGCATAAAATAATGGCGGCTGTTCAGTTTTCTCAGTCCGAGCTCCACGGCAGCTTGATATGCTGCTGTGAAGTGGTGGACTTGTTTTTCAGCAGGCATTAGTTGTACATTAATACCATGCTGGAGAACATTTGTTCTCCATTCAGGGTGTTGATGTACAGTTCGCCCACTCTCTAAGCTCGATTATTTGCTTGCTGGGTGGATTAGCTTTATCTGATGCATCATATTCATTAGAAATGAAGTGCAAGCTGGCCAGTGTTGCATAACTAGACAGATGAGAGAACTTTTGTAAAGGTATCTTTTTACTTGCCCATGCTAGACTTTAACTAACACTGATTATAGAGCAATTAGAGTGCCACTGAATGTAGCTATTCAGGATTCTTTTAAATTCTGTTCCTTGGTTATTTCTCTAGCATGGATATACAGACACAGTACATAGATTTACTGCTAGATGTGTAGTCTTTCAAGGAAAGACGGAAGCAATTTGAATAATAAGTAGTTCAAGTGAGGGCAGTTATTTTCCTCTGTCACAAAATAATCGGTCATAATTTAATCAGCGGTTAAGATATTTTCAGGTGTATTTGTTTATATGACTTTTAGCAAAAATCTGGACATTCTGCAAAAATATGTACAGTTGAGAGGTAGTTGTGTGTCATTTTTTTCCAGCGTAATTTTATTTTAAGAACCTCACTGGTCAGTAGCAAATGAGCTGATAGGCTTCTTATAGAAGATTGTGTGTTGCAGATATTAACTAGCAGAAGATGGTTCATATTTTTACGATGTGATTTACGTAGTGTGCAGTTTGTTTTTTGGAACTACTCAGAAGTACCAATGCCCAGATATTTAACTGAGGTGGAACAGACAGCATACCTTGATCATATGTGATCATATTTGCTTTTTGTTGTCTCTGGCAGTTTATTACTGGGCTGCCCATTCATTATCACTGTTAAGTAGTTATGATTGTTTATCTTTTATGAAGGTGTAGTTATTTAAAGCAGTCATAAATGGGCTCTGACGCTGGCAGCAGGTATTGTAAAAATTGCTAATTATATAGCAGTAGTTCACATCTCCTTTCTTCAGAAAGCAGTCAGTGCATTTACTAGTATTGGTATCAGGTGTCAGTAGATCTAATGCATTCATTGATGCATCTGGATGGATCATTCACTGTCCAATAGTAAACAAATAAAGCAGTGTCAAATAAAAATAAGCCAGATATGAAAAGAGAGAGAGAGCATTGAATGAGTAAGCATATACTGTAGTCCTACACTGATGATATCTTATCCTTGGGTAAATAAAAACACATGACTGAGGAATG